>NC_056741.1:1284903320-1285035820 GCF_019279795.1 Protopterus annectens | reverse complement strand
ATCTGTTAGGAGAAAAATATAAAAAATAAAAAACGTACAATAAGCTGGTTAAAAGTGTGCACACCCTAAAACTAATAACTTTATTGAAGCACTTTTTGATTTAATTACAGCATTCAGTCTTCTTGGGTAGTAGTCTATCAGCATGGCACATCTTGACTTGGCAATGTTTGCCCACTCTTCCTTGCAAAAGTGCTCCAAATATGTCAACTTGCGAGGGCCTCACTTGTGTACAGCCCTCTTCATGACACCCCACAGATTTTCTACTCGATTTAGGTCTGGGCTCTGGCTGGGCTATTCCAAAACTTTAATTTTCTTCTTGTGAAGCCATTCTTTTGTTGATTTGGATGTATGCTTGGGGTCATTGTCATGCTGAAAGGTGAAATTCCTCTTCATCTTCTGCTTTCTAGCAGATGCCTGAAGGTTTTGGGCCAAAAGTGACTGGTATTTGGAACTGTTCATAATTCCCTCCACCTTGACTAAAGCCCCAGTTCCAGCTGAAGAAAAGCAACCCCAAAGCATGATACTGCCACCACCATGCTTCACAGTGGGGATGGTGTTCTTTTGGTGATGCGAAGTGTTGATTTTTGCACCAAATATACTTTTTGGAATTGTGGCCAAAAAGTTCAACCTTGGTCTCATCAGACCATAACACATTTTCCCACATGCTTTTGGGAGACTTCATGTATTGTTTTGCACATTTTAGCCAGGCCTGGATGTTTTTCTGTGTAAGAAAAGGCTTCCGTCTTGCAACCCTACCTCATAATCCAGACATATAGAAGAGAACACAGGAGATTGTTGTCAAGTAGTACACAAACAGTACTTGCCAGAAATTCCTGTAGCTCCTTCAGTGTTGTTGTAGGTCTCTTGGCAGCCTCCCTGACCAGCTGTTGTCTTGTCTTTTCATCAATTTTGGAGGGATGTCCAGTTCTTTGCAACGTCACTGTTGTCCCATATTTCCTCCACTTTTTGATGACTGTCTTCACTGTGTTCCAATGCTGTGGAAAATTTTTTGTACCCTTCTCCTGACTGATACCTTGAGATCCCTTTGATGCTTTGTAAGCTCTCTGCAAACCATGGCTTTTGCTGTAGCAGACAACAGAGTTAATGTCATGAAAATCCTACTAGGAGAGCTGAAATTTATTCGGGGTTAATCAGTCTCTTTAATTGATGGCAAGTGTGTACCCAAGAAGACTGAATGCTGTAATTAAATCAAAAGCTGCTTCAACAAAGTATTAGTTTAAGGGTGTGCACACTTATGCAACCAGCTTATTGTATGGTTTTTACTTTTTATACTTTTCCCCTAACAGATTTGTTTGTTTTTCAATTGAATTGTACAGGTTACAGGTCACATTAAAGGTGGGAAAAGTTTTGAAATTATTTACTGTGGTCTCATTTTTTTTATATCACAAAAACCTGGCATTTTAACAGAGCTGTGCACACTTTTTATATACTTTATATACACTGTATGTTAAACACCAAGCAATGATGATATTCCTACAGCAGGTATAATCTAATAGTTAGGAAATCCACCTGCAAATGTGAGTACTACATGGTTTAACTCTTCCCTGTAAAACATCAATGGCTGAAGTGACACTGATCAAAATGCCCATTCTCTCACTGTATCAACCCTTCCTGTTCCACTATGGAAAATGGCCTGCAATCCATTAGTCCAAATGGAAATCAGCTGCTAAATTCCCCAACAGGCTACTCAGTGTGGTAACAGTGAACTACTAACACTACATGGTAGAATTCTGTAACTTGCTTGTGTGACACAGAGACCACTATGGGGCACTTCCCCTGGTGATAAGAATTCACAACTCGTAACTGTAAAGTGATCCAAAACTTCCAGCCATCTATAATGGCAGGTGGGCAACCATATTCCTGCACTAGTGACCAAGGACAAGAAGCTGATGTATGTACCAGCCCACAGAGGTGCAGTAATGAGGAAGTTGTAAGCCAGCTCTGCCGTGGACAGGAATCTATTTATTTATTTATTTTATTCCAGTTTGATGACCGGGGAGGTCCACTAGGCTCGGGGAGCCCGTTTACAGTGGCGGCCCGGGGAGAAAAGCTCCAACAATACATAGTTACATGAATAATTACTAAGAAACTTTGCATTACTGACAAATAAACAGGTAGCATTCATAAAGAATCAAACAATTACAATTTTGTTTAGGTGTAAAAGGCAGGCAAATGGCCTTGAGACTAGATTTTACAGTATAGTTATTTATACATAATACAAATGAGCAAGGTTAGCTAGGTGAGAGGTTAGCCAGGAGTAAAAGTGGAGGAGGCCTTGACAGGTATAAGGTGAAGAGTACAGTTGCATTTCCTGTTTGAGTAAAGATGAGAATGAAGAAGAGTTTTAAAGTTTTCGAGGTTATCGCAGGTCCTAAGAGTGGAGGGAAGAGCATTCCATTTTTTGGCTAAGGTGAAGGAAAGCAGAAGTTGACCAGCTGGGCGCTTGGGTTTGTGGATGGTGATTAGGTTTTGGTGGGTAGATCTAAGTGTTCTATGGGGAGTATATGGTTGGAGGATACTGGAAAGTGCAGGGCACTTGGTAGGTTGGAATAGTAGTCTATAGGCAGTCGTGATTTGGAGAAAGTCGAGTTGGTTATTGAGTTCAGTTTAATGAGTGAAGGGAGGAACAGTGATGAGAGGAAGATTTGGCTTTGGTAGCAAATCTGGAGATTTTATTGTAACATACTTCTAGTTTGGAGGATAGTGAGGAGGATAAATTAGTAAGCAGAGGGGCGCCATACAGTAGAGGGGGAAGGAGATAAGTAGTGGCGAGAGTTAGTCTGGTAGCAGGAGAGAGGAAGTGGTTGTTTCTATAAAGTAGGCCAAGTTTTATGTGGGTTTTCTTTATGTTTAGCTGGACGGGAGTATTACATTTTAGGTGTTCATCAATGGTTACACCAAGAAGTTTGGCGGAGGGAATGACTTCTAAAATGGAGTTGTTATGGCTGGTTATTTGGAATGAGTTTTTATCAACAGGGGAGGACTTAGAAGGAGAGAATAGAAGGATTTTAGTTTTGTTAGCATTTAATGAGAGGTGATTTTAGAGCATCCAGTTTTCGGTAGTTGAGAAGGCTGTTTGTGTCAGTAGTTGGAGATCTGTTAAGTTGGAGGAGCAGCAGATCAAAGTAGAATCGTCAGCATATTGAACAATTTTAGTATTGGGTATGGCCTTGTAAAAGTTGTTAATAAAGATGTTGAACAGAACTGGGCCAAGTATGGATCCCTGGGATACTCCAGTGGGGATAGGATGGAAGGTGGAGGTGCCCTGGCCCCATTTGACAGCCTGGGACCTGTTGGAAAGATAACTGGAGAACCAGGAGAGAGTTTTGTGGGAGAGATTGAGATTAGACAGATCATTAAGAAGGTGGGTGTGGGAGATGGTATCAAAAGCTTTAGATGAGTCCAGCAGAACTGAGGATACTAAAATACCGGAGTCACAGGCTAAATTGACAGTATGCAAGAAGGAGAAAAGGGCGGTGTTGGTACTATGTCCTGGGCAGAAGCCGTGTTGGGTAGGAGAGTAGCTGGTGTTTGGTAAGGAATAGCAAGAGCTGAATGTGGATGCATTTTTCAAGGAGTTTAGAGAGAGGGGAAAGGATGGCTATGGGGCGGAATTTAGATACGTTACAATTTTTGCCACCCTTGTGAAGTGGAAGAATATATGCAGAGCGCCATAGTTTGGGTACATAGGATTCAAGTAGGGATCTATTGATCAGGATGCTAATAGGGAGAGCAATACCATCGGAGGCTATTTTTAAGAAGGAGGAAGGAATGTTGTCAGGGGCACTGGAGCAAGGCTTTAGTTTAGAGAGTAGTTTCATTATTTGGTAGATGGAGATGGGTTTGAGTTCGAAAGTGGGGGGGGGTGTTTGGTTGGGGTGGGGTTGAGGGTTGTTGTTGGTAAAGGTCTTGGTTAGCTCAGCAATACAAGTGGTGAAGAAAGTGTTGAATAGTGAAGCAATTTCAAGGTCAGATTTGCTGCAGTCGGGGCAGGGATTGTTTTTAGTACCTGGCCTAAGGAGAGAGTTGATAGAATTCTAAAATGTTTTGGGGTTTTTTGCATGATTTGTTTGCATTTTGATGTAGTACGACTTTTTATCTTTAAACTTGTTTTTTTGGCAAGGTTTCTTAGTTGTTTGTATTTAAGTAAGATGTCTGGTTGTTTAGTTTTGAGGTAAGTTTTCCAGGTTTTATCTCTTTGTAGCATAATCTTTTTGGTGTCTTTGGTAAGCCACAGGGTGGTCTTAGTTTTTACTCTTTTTGTTCTTACTCAAGCTAGGGAGTTAAGGACATTTAAGAAAGTTGAACTGAAAAAGGCAATGGCTGAGTCTAATGGAAGAGTTTTCAGGGGGTTCCAATTGGTATTCCTGAATGAATCAGAGAAAGTACTAGGGTTAAAGTTAGAGAGGTTCCGAGTGTGGATAAACTGGTGGGAGTGTGGGGGAGGGGGGAGCTCCATGGGTGAAGGCAGGGAGGTGGTCTCCTAATGGGTCTGGTATTACTTTATTGGGATGAGATACTAGGATCCAGTCTAGTATGGAGCCTGGGGGGTTGGTTTTGTTGGGTCTAGTGATGGTGTTAGTAAGTTGAGTGTAGTTAAATAGATTGATTGACATGGTGGGGTTAGGGTTGTTGATTATGTTCCAGTCTATATTTACATTACCCAATATGTAAGTTTCCAGTTTAATATTTGAGGAGGCCCAGGACAGGATGTCTTCCAGGGTGTTGGGTGTTGTTACCTGGAGGAATACACAGGGAAATGAAGCAGATGCTTTTATGATTGTTCATTTTTAGAAGGCCTGCTACAAGTTCAGCATTATTTAAAGAAGGGATGGGATTAGGATATGGAGTAAAGGACAGCTGATTGGAGTAGACTAGTGCGACACCACCACCTCGAGTACTTAGGCGGTCAGATCGAAGTGACTGAAATCCAGGGGGAAGGAATTCAGAGTCACTTATGTTAGGTTTTAGCCAGGTTTCAGAAATGGCTACAATGTCAGGTGAGTTGTGAGTGAGCCAGGCATGAAAGTGGGTTGTTTTATTTTTTAGGCTTTGGGTGTTGATGGTGAGGAATCTGAGGTATTTATTGGTGGAATTATTGTGGGAGCTAGTGTGATTAGTAGGAGGGAAGTTTGGTCCTCGATTAGGGTGAATGTCACTGGCTAAGCAGAGGTAAGTGAGATAAGGAATAAGTTGTTTTGGTTTGTACTTAGTGTCTGGTAATGAAAAGGTCTGGGTTTGTAGTATTTAGTAGTGACTGGGAGAAGTTTTACTTTGAAGAGGAGGGAAGGGTGGGAGGGAACTAAAGAGGCTGAGATGTTGTGGAAGTGTGTTGTATGGGGGAGGTGGGGAGATAGAGGTGGAGGGTGTAGATGGAAGTGAGTATAGGAGGTGGCATGGTATAGAGAAAGTAGAATAAGGATGAGTATGGATGTGGAAATAAAAGTTTTAGGAGTAGGAGAGTGCATGTATGCCTTCCAGACAGAGATGCTGCATTAACAGTCCTGAATGATATCTGGCCTTGGAAAGATGGGAAAACTGAACTGTATCAATGTATAAAAGGAAATTCCTGAACATTACAAGCTGTCTGTGATCTCACTGAGAGTTACACACAGTGTGCAGCCTCAGGCCCCAAATTATGCAATCCCACTAAACTGGCAGAGCAAACACCATGCAACGCAGCAGGTAATCTCAAGCCATATACCATGTAATGGTGCAGGTACATTCAGAATGCAACGGTATCTACAGCAGGTAATAGTGAAGACACTCTCATGTCACACACCAAGTAATGGTCCAGGCAGGCTAGATGGGATTCTGAAGGTATTCTCAGGCTACAAAACATTTGATGGTACAGCCACTCTCAGGCCAGACTCCCATGTGATGGTAAAGCCACTCTCAGGCCATACTCCCATGTGATGGTGAAGACCTTCTCAGGTCACACAACATGTGATCACAAAGACACTCTCAGGCCACACAACATTTTATGGTAAAGACGCTCTCAGGCCATACTTCTATGTGATGGTAAATACACTCTCAGGGCATACTGCGAAATGATGGTGAAGATACTCTCAGACCATAATCTGATGTTATGGCAAAAATACTCTCGGGCCATACTCCCATATGATGGTGAAGATGCTTTCTTTCCATACTCCCATGTGAGGGTGAAGATACTCTCAGACCACACTCTGAAGTGATGGCAAAAATACTCTCAGGGCCCTACTCCCATATGATGGTGAAGATACTCTCTTTCCATACTCCCATGTGATGGTGAAGATATACTCTGGCCCCAAGCCTTGCAATAGTGAAGGTACTCTCAGGACAAAAAGTGTGTCACACTATTGACATTCTCATGTCATTCACCATGTAATGGTATACATACTCTCACATTACACACCTTGTGCACCATATCCATGTGCTCTCAGGTCGCAGACAATGAGAGAGTGAACAGTCTCAAACTACACACTATGTGAAGGTGAAGCTACTTTCAGGCTGCATGTGATGATGAAAGTACTTTCAGGCCTCACACTATGTGAACGTGCATGTACTACCAGATTGTACCATGTGATGCAGCATGTATTCTTTGGGTATACCCATCTAATAGTGCAGATATGCTTAGCCATAAAGGCTACAAAGATGATGCAGGTACTCTCAAGCCAAACAACAAGTACTGGTACAGGTACTATCAGCAAACATCATGTGATGGTACAGCTACTATGAGGCCATAAACTATGTGACGGTACAGGTACAATCTAGCCCCTCATAATCTGATTTATACAGTTAGGCTCAAGTCACTAACAATTAAGGAGGTTCAGGTACTGTCAACCTACACACATCACAAAGATACCAGCCATCTCAGAAAACCGTACAGATGCACATCAGTGTAAGAATGCTTAGCTTACACATTGTGTAAAACTGCAGGAACACTCTGGGCATACACCAGGAAATTATACAAATACTTACTGTGCTGGCATTACGCTGCTGTGTTGCTAGAAAAACAAGGTTGCACAATATGACAACGCTATTATCAGGTTTCACACTGTATGCAGTGGCATAAATGCACTCAAAGTATGGAATATACAACACTGTAAGAGCTCGGACTGTACTCGGGACAGCCAACCTCATTCGCAAAGATTCCCCTCTTTGAGCCACCACTGATACCACCACTCTGTATTTTCAGGCCACACAAAGTGAATCATCAATGGCCCTCAACCACATTTATTTTATTATCAGGGTATGTGAACTCCCAGGTACCTGTCTGAAAACTGAATTTTGAATAAGAAGTTTCCCACACCAGTAACATCCTCTAGGTCTCAAAATGTTTATGGAATCCCTTTATTTCTAATGTCTCCACAGACATTTGCTGAGCAAGCAACCTTGATCTTAATGTCCAGTTGTACTAAACATTTCAAATGAGAAAATACTATGGTGACAGGCCTCATAAAGCAGAAAAGGTTCAACACTGATTTAATATCATCACTGGGGTGCAAAAAAAGAATGAACTGTAACAAAATATTGTTGGTTACAAACGTGCATTGTGGAGGAAAGAAATGCGAGTGGATGTGTTAGAGGGGTAGATGCATACAATGTTTACAGGTGAGTACTAGGCTAACTGAATTGTAGGGCCATTTTAAGCCATGTCAATAAACTGAGAAGAATCAAACCCTGTACCTTACACCTATGAAGCTAACAGCTTAACCATTATGCCAAATCCCTCTGCCTCTGACACTGTGTGTGTGTTGGGAGTGTGGCACTCAGTGCAATAGCTGACAGAAGATGCAGGGCCCTCTAACAACCAGATGAAGAAAGTAATGTAGTGCTACTTTTTCAGGAGAATTTAAAGGAAGCTGGGAACAGTGGAAGATGATGTGGGAAAGGCAACTGTACAGGACCTATCTGCAACAAGTAAGAAAACTTGATGCGCCACCTATCTTCCTTTACTGGTTTCTTTAAATGTCCATTTGAGTACCATGGGGAGTTAGGTGCTTGCTAATACCAAGAAGTAACAATTTTCACAAATACCCTCCCCCCATGACTACCACTACTGGAGCCATGAGAGTTTTCATGAGATATTGTCTCTAGCAGTAAAAAAAAAAAAAAAAAAGAACAGTAGTTGCTTAACTAATCTTAAAACAACAGCATGCAAAAGACAACAGCAGGCCTTTCCTAGAATAAATAGTCAAGGAGAGCTGTGAAAATTTGTTTAAATAAAAGTTACATACTGTGTCTTGGAGTATGACACATTGTGTTTGTATGACATGATCTTTTCCTTGGCCATTTATATATGGAAATGTCTCCATGATGCATATCCCCATCCTCCACTCCTCATCACAATTACAGCTACAGACTGCACTCTTGTTACAGGTACAAAAAAGCAAAAGTAAGTTGCACTAGCAAAAAGCAATCTAGAGATACTTACGAATGATTCCACAAAAATGACTTAAGGTCAAAGAAGATTTCAGTCTTACTGTCAGACACCTAAAATGGCAATGTGGCACTACTCTACCCAGCACTAAGAAATGCCCGGTGATGGGAATGGTGTGAATAACTGCCTTAAAAACAGACACTTTGATCCTCTCCTCCTGACACATTGCTACGATGCCAAAATGTACCACATAGCACTTTTGATGCCACATAACTGAGATCCTTCACATAGTGGTTAGGATCTCAGTACAAATTATTCAGCTCTAGTAGTACATGAAGCTATTAATAATCTGCGTGTACTAATTCTACAGCCCCTTCCCCAGCACGACACATACATGCATACTACATTCACATGCCAGATGCTGCACCACCCCTAATCGTTGCGCATCCTGCACAGCACTAGGGCAAAGGGGAGAAGGTAAGCAGCAAAGCGAAGGAGAACAAATAGCATTACCGGTATAAAACTGGATGTTTACTATCTGTCACCCACTTGTAAGGGACTGGAAAAGGCCCATATTTATCAGCTGCCACCACTCCATGTTACTTACATTTGAAAATGCAAGACCTACACCTATGACAATTTGAAAAAAAGCTGCAGTAATGAAAATGTAAAATGTTTGTGGGGAAGGAAGGATAACGAAGTTACAACTTCAAAGCTTTCTCTTTGCATTTCATTGTACTAAAATCTGTAGTACACAGTGCACTGGAGGAGGTAATACCTTGTATGAAGCACGCACTTGACAGTAACCTAGGCAACTAAAACTGTGAGTATGAGCAGTCACGATTTCAGAGAATAAGCAAACAGGCAAAAATTCACTATTTTTTTCTTTTTACAACTGATGTCAACTCTGCAGAGCTCATCTCCCACTACAATTAGTTCTTATGCCCTGACACTGTTCCACAATGACCAAAACTGCCACATAGATAATAACAGGTACCATTACAAAAATATGTGTGTGTGTGTGTGTGTGTGTGTGTGTGTGTGTGTGTGTGTGTGTGTGTGTGTATATATATATATATATATATATATATATGTATGTATATACACACACACACACACACTCATACAATATATATATATATATATATATATATATATATATATATATATATATATATATATATATATACATACAGGGTAGCCTTTTCCTGACAACTAGATAAGATGTTCATTACTTCTGCTCCTCCCCTCTTAACTCTGTACTTCCTAACTTCTACGGCTTTCCTCTTAAAACGCCTAACATGACGTTTCTAAATATAATTTATTTCATTACATCATGCTTTGAAATAGTACAGGCCAACTTCTTTAAGGTTACACTTTAACAGAGTATTTAAAGAAGTTAAATTATAATCCATAATCTAATGCCAACATCCACCCTAAACACATGGGATTTTCAAAAGAGTTGCTCTCAGTGTAAACCTGCCTCGATTTCAAAAGACTTGCTCTAAGCATAAGTGACTTCTTTCAGTGTAATGCCTATCTAAAAACAGGCTTACACTCAAGGCCAGATTCTAAAAGACCTGCCTGCAGTAAGCATATCCAGTGAGAGCAAGTCTTTTGGACTTAGCTCATAACCTGATACCATATGTATTTTACTACCTCCCCTTCCCCAAGTTTTTTCACACTTTAGCTTGTGAAAGGGAACTTAATACTTGACTCTAATTCGTCCACATCCTTGAAATGCAATTTAAGTATGGACAATGTGATGAGTTTCAGCATAATTATTTACAAAAAATTGGTCATACTTCTTAAACCACTTTACAAGTCAGAGTATCTTTTTTGCCTACGATTATACGGATAAAGACACTAAGATTAAATGACAGCGATCTACTTATTTGCAAACAGCTTCATGACCGCTTTGCTAGCACAGATATATACATCTTAGTTTAGTTCATAACCTCAAGCTTCAAGCCAGTTACCCAAACTCCTCTCTTTCTTGAACACCGCAGTATGCTGACAACAGAATGGGCTCTGTCTGTGGAATTTAACTGCCCTTTCTGACAACACTGAATCTGATCCTAATCAATTTCACAGTAAATATTATCACTTCGTATATTCAGCTGTATCTGTAGTATCACGTGCTCTCTAGTGCCATACTAGCATCCCTCCTTTTTTAATAAAGTAGAACAAGCCACACAATCTCCTGAGATACAAACATAACTTTTTCCTGTCCCAAATGAATAAAATACTGTGAAAGAGGTATGCCAAGGGGACACTGCATTTAGAGCCCACTTATGTGAAGAAGAACAGATAAGGACACCTACAAGTAACCCCAACCAGAAATGTCATCAGTCCTGAGGAACAGAAGCTGTGATTCTGATAGCCATTCTCCCCCTTTCTTATATTCTAGCATGGTGTGCAATGATGTCATAGTGCAAACGCTTTAATACATCAACCACTGCTGGTGTGGGGACTGCCACCACCTGCAGCCAGGCATACAGCAAATGAACTAAACTCCTGAGATGGGGAACCAGATCTTCGACTGCTCTGCCTGCACCATACTGGCTAACTTTTCTTTCAGCTACATTGACTGCCGAACTCCTGCTGACCCTGTAACAATGTAAACCCCCTTTCAAGCCAAGACTGACTCACAAGAAGTCGAACTCCAGGTCAACAGTGACAAGCAGGTGCCCTGTTTCTTGGCACCAGTGGGCTACTTTTGTTACTTTTAACATCCCTTACAGCATCACGTAATATTTTCACTAGACCTGTAGATACCAACATTTGATAAATATCTCAGAGTCTTAATGGCTGTTCCTTTATATGGTACTACTGTGCAAGCCCTAAATGGCACAGGCCAAAAACAAAAACGAAAATATCTTTTTACTGAAATATGAAGTATATGACAAAAAAAGTAAAACACTGATTTGCTACTCTTTCACAATGAGTAATGACAATATACCACAACTGCATGTGAACATGCACACACACACACACACACCAGCTTCTTCCTCCATGATATATGCAAGAACATTTAAGCAGCAGTATGACCAATTATTAAGTCACAGCTCTCTTGATAGTCTAATCACAGAAGATTAATGCCCTGAACTGCTGAAGGGCTTCATCTTGTATTCCTGAGTTTGCATCCTTCTGTCTTAATTTGTCTGTTGTGCGATCAAGCAAGCTACTTAACTGAGAAATACTTCCAAGTCACACTTAAAAACAGCAGTAGACAATATAATATGACATGTGCAAAGATCCTTCTGCATATGGTATACTGCCATGACTAGATAAAACATAGTGCTTTACTGCTTTCTATACAGAAGTGACAGACTTATTTTTCAGACAAGCCCTTTTCAGAGATCTGTTACCGATTCCTTTTCTACTACATTTTAGCAGTAGCCTCAAACCATCTTTACAGGCCTCTTGAGCTTGAACTGTACCAAAGGGTTATGGAATAAGAAATATGACTTGGTCAGGACTGTCTTTACTTCTCATTCTCCACTGTTAAAGCACTCTCCAGGGATCTTCATCTTGCAGTGCACTTGTTTACTTATAGTATTCTGCAGCCCTTTTCTCACAAAATTCTGTGCCCATCTAAGCTGTGTCACAAAATCTGCGAGCACTGCATTCTTTCATAGCTTCTACTTCCCCGGATGAGGTGCGTGCAGTGTGTAACATATTGGCATTCCATATAACTGCAGAGAGTGGATACCACTTATTAAAGTACCAAGAAATCTTCCTAAGCTGCATTACATCGATTTTGTAAGCTGCGTGGAAGATCTTGCAGAAAGCTGCCAACATCAGAAAGTCATATCAACATTTACCATTTGCAAAGCATTTAGCAAACTGCAACTAATCAGCTTTTGATAGAGGAGAGGAAGCCACAAGCCATCTCAAGTTATTGTATTTTCTTTTTTGAATTTTTGAGCCACCTCCAGCTGACCATCAGCTGCTCTAAGTCTGCTTCTTTTTTCCTTTTTATCTCAGTGTCCTAAGTACTATCTTCCTGGGCTGTCATGACTGCTCCATCATGCTTTTACTCGTATTTCTTTAAATAACATTGTCTTTTTGGATGTCTAAAACATACTAAATAATCAGTATTTATACTAATGTAGCCACTCACAGTAAAAAAATACAAGCTGACTTAAAAGTAAAGAAAAGTACAGTTTTGTACCTTCCATAAATGTAGATGTCCGACAGGTATGCATCTGCAGTCCTTACATATGGGTTGTCCTGCCTCAGGCAGCCCTTCGGCCTCAGGCAGCCCTTCGGTCGGCCGGATTCCAAAATCTGGGTCCGGCGTCGGCTGATGTCGCCCTTTTCCCGACGTCATAGCGCCTGAGGTATAAAAGCGTCAGCCGACGCCATGTTCCTCAGTTTTTCTTGCCCCAGATGCCAGGTGCCCTCTAAAGAAGGCTACATTTTGGAGAAATGAATAAATTCCAATCATGCAAACCAGTAAATAACAAATACACCATAAAAGATAACCCCAGCTAGATAAAAAAGAGGGATAGGTACCCAAAGAATACCACAGAGGGGAAGGAGGGAGGGAAAACCTGACTGCAGATGCATACCTATCGGACATCTACATTTATGGTAGGTACAAAACGGTACTATGTCCTTCAAGGATGCATCTGCAGTCCTTAAATATGGGTAGAATACCATAGCTAAGCTGGGGGTGGTAGGACCTAAGAAAAGGATGGTGTAGCTAACATGCCCTGCAGGACTGCCGTAGAAAAGCCTGCTCTGGATCTGGAATATAAAGGCAGGTTGTAATGCTTGGAAAATGTATGCACAGAGCTCCATGTAGCAGCTTCTAAAATGTCCTTTGTAGCCACCCCTCTTAAGAAGGCTGTGGAGGTGGCTGTTGCTCTGGTGGAATGAGGTCTGATGGTAGCTGGCACAGCTTTTCCATGAAAAGAGTAACAGAATCGAATGCAATTTCCTATCCATTTTGAAACTGTTTGTTTGGAAACTGCTCTTCCTTGTACACCAGCAGCGTATGCTACAAACAGTTGGTCAGTTTTCCTGTAAGCCTTAGTTCTGTCCAAGTAGTAACGTAACTGTCTGTGAATGTCCAGGGTATGCAGAAGTTTCTCTCCTTTATTTTGTGGATTTGGAAAGAAAGTAGGCAGGTGGATAGCTTGGTTCAGTGAGACCCTGGATACTACCTTTGGCATGAATGAAGGATTGGTTCTCAAAGAGACTCTGTCCTTATGGAAAATGAGAAATGGTTGTACTGCCATGAGGGCCTGTAACTCAGATACTCTTCTTGCTGAGGTTATGGCCAGAAGGAAGGCAGTCTTCCAAGACAGGAATTGTAGTTCTGAAGATGCTGCTGGTTCAAATGGGGGTAACGTTAATTTTTCCAACATGAAGTTAAGGTCCCAGGTAGGCACTGGTGGAGTCCTTGGAGGGTTGATGTTTTTTATCCCTCTTAGAAACTGCCTTAGCAGAGGATGAGAAAATACAGGTGGATCAGTGTTGTACTCTGCTGAAATAGCTGAAGCATGAATTTTTATGGATGAGTAAGAAAGGCCATTATGGAGCATTTCAGCCAAGTATTCAAGGATATGTGGGATGCTCATCACTGTCGGATCCTGACCCTGTGCGGTGCTCCAGGTTCGAAATCTTTTCCATTTTGCTGAATATGCCTTTCTTGTGGAAGGCCGAGCTTCCATGATGATATCCTTTACCCTCTTGGATAGTTTATCCTGGTGAGGAGTCAAGGTATTTTCCAGGCTGTCAGTTGCAAGGTTTTCAGGCTGGAGTGCAGAGTTTTGTAGTTGTGCTGTGTCAGAAGAAGTGGCCATTGTGGTAGGGGCCACGGGTTCGTGCTTGTCATGCTCTTTAACAGTGGGTACCAGTGTTGTCTTGGCCAGTCTGGGGCTATCAGTATCACTTTTGGTTGTTCTGTCCTGATCTTCAGTAAGACCTTGTTCATTAATGGAAGAGGTGGGAATGCATATACTGTTAGAGCATTCCAGCTGAAGGATAGGGCGTCCACCTTCCATGCTTGAGGATGGTATGTCCTTGTGCAGAATTTCTTCAGGTGATGGTTGTGGGGGGAGGCAAAAAGATCTATGTCCGGCCTTCCCCAAGATTTTGTTATCTGAAGAAAAATGTCTGGATGCAACATCCATTCGTGCGGATCCATGGTGTTTCTGCTTAGGCTGTCCGCCACTACATTTTCTTTTCCTGGTACGAACTGGGAATGCAGTTGTATATTGAGTTTTAGGGAAAGTTCCCAAAGATTCATTGCCAGCCTGCAAAGAGGGTAGGAATGGGTACCTCCTTGCTTGTTTATGTACCACATAACTGTGGTATTGTCTGTCTTTATTAGCAGGTGACCTTGCTGCAGGAAATGTTTGAAGGCCTCGATTGAATGTATCACTGCCAGCATTTCCTTTTGGTTGATGTGCAGGCACAATTCCTTTTGAGTCCACTGCCCCTGAATACATCTGCCCTTCATGTGCGCTCCCCATCCATGGTCTGAGGCGTCCGTTGTAATGGTTTGGCTGATATGTGGCTTGCTGAAAGGTAGGCCCATGTTTGACTGACTTGCTTGTGCCCACCACAGAAATTCCTTTTGAAGGCATGGAATGAGGGGGATCAAGGCTTCTAGGCTGTGACTGTGTTGGGACCATAGGCTCCTTAGGTACCATTGCAGTTTCCTCATATGCAGCCTTGCTTGTGGAATCAGCAGAATGCAAGATGCCATGAAGCCCAGGGCCTGCAGGATTTTCCTTGCAGTCAGCTGGGTTTGTGTTGTCAGATTTTCGAAGTAATCTGGTAATTGTTCTTGTTTTTCTTCTGTGAGAAAAGCCATTTGGGTGTTTGTATCCAGCTTTGCACCCAGAAAAACATTTTCTTTGGGATGGAACAAGTCTTGATTTCTGAAAGTTGACTGTGTATCCCAAGGCCTGTAGTAGGCGGATGGCATAGCTCAAGTGTTTTAACAATGTTTGTTGGCTGTCTGCTTGTATAAGGCAGTCGTCCAGGTATGGGTATATTTGAATCCCCTGAAGTCTGCAATGTGCAATTACTGATGCCAGGCATTTCGTGAATACTCTGGGCACAGTAGATAAGCCAAAGGGCAATGCTGAGAATTGACAATGCTCTGAACCTGCAAGAAATCCGAGGTGTCTTCTGCAACTTTGTCTGATAGGGACATGCAGGTATGCCTCCTTGAGGTCTAGAGTTACCAGCCAGGACCCCTTGCCCAGCATGGGAAGGAGCTGCTGTAAGGTCAGCATTTTGAATTTTGGCATGATGAGATAAGTATTCAGTGCGGACAAGTCTAGAATAGGCCTCCATTGCTTTTCTTTTCTTGGAACAAGGAATAGTCTGGAATAAAGTCCTTGGCCTTGTTCTGTGAAAGGGACCTTTTCTATTGCCTTCATTTGTAGTAGTTTGGAAATCTGCTTAAAAGCCTCTGCCCTTTGATTTGGTGGCAGGTTTGGCATGCCTTGTCTTTTTGGTAATGTATGAAAATGGAATCTGTATCCTTTGTCTATTATTTGCAGTATCCATTTGTCCTTTGTAATAGTGTGCCAATTTTCTGAGAATAAAGATAGCTTTCCGCCCAAAGGTGCTTCCAATTGAGCCCTGGTTGGCGGAATCAAAGTCAAGTCATTGAGTTTGTCCTTGTGCAGTAGGAGTAGGTCCTGCACTACCTCTCTGTGTAGGAGGTTGCCATTGACGTCCTCTGTAGGGGCCTCGAGCTTGCCCTCTTCCTCAGCCATGCCTACTTTTCCCTCTTTGAAATCTGTCTGTGTCTGGAAAGGACCAATTCTTAGAAGGCCAATTTCTGCTGAATCTTGGTGGTTGGACCTGGAGAAAATCTTTGACTGTTTGAACTGATTTAGCCTTTTCTTCAAATTTCTTTAAGACCTCTTGAGCCGTGGAACCAAATAACTTTTGTTTTTCCAGTGGTGCATCCAGAAGCTTTGCTTTAACATGATCTGGCAGTGTTTGTTCCTTCAGCCAAGCATGTCTACGTATGACTGCACCTGTCATTGCTGACCTACATGAAGCTTCCAATGCATCATAACCACACTGTAAGAAATGGTTGCTAACCTGTTGAGAGTTATGCACCAGATCCTGAAGGGCCTTGCGGTCTAGGGGTTCAGGTGAGGATAGTTTTTTATGCAATTCATCTAACAGATACTCTTGACACTGTATCATATGGAATTGACAATTTAATGCTCTCATAGAAAGAGTGGCAGAAGTATACACTTTTTTACCCCATCTCTCTAAAGCCCTGGATTCCCTTTCAGAAGGAAGTGTATTCTTGGCAGTGGTAGTTGTAACCCCTTTAGGGCCCTGGGAAATAGTTTCTGGGTCAGCAGAGTGGCCCTTGTAAAGGTATAGATGTGAGTCTGGGACCCTGTAGTACCTGTCAGGTTGGACAGGGGCCGGAGGAAGGGAGTCAGGGGAAATACTAGACTCAGAGTACACATCTTCTATAACATTCAAAACAGGAGGGATAGCCAAAGGTCTATGCTGAGGTAAATGTAAGAAGGTCCTTAACCTCTTTCTGGAATCAGAAAATTCCTGACCTTGCCATTTGAAATGCTCTCTCATGGAGTGAAGGGTCTCCCCAAAGGAAAACTCTTCGGGAGGGGAGGCCGAGGTAATAGATTCCTCTGCATCAGAATTCTCGTAGGCCGGAAGAGCCTCCTCCTGGTAGTCCGAAAGGACAGAGTCATCTGAGGCCTCATCAGAAGACTGGGGATCTGTCTGCTCAACCCTGGGCCTTTTGCCTGAAGGAGGTTGAGAGCCCCTGTCTGGATGTGGCTGAGAGCCCCTGATTAAGGAAATAAGGTCCTCAGCCAAGGTTAAGATTTGTGAACTGGTAGTGGATCCCTGAGGAATAGCCTTGGGAGGGAGAGTTTTTGGCTGTTTAGCAGCTTTAGCCCGTGTAAAGGCCTTAATGGACATGGATACAGGAGGCCTGGCTGCCCCACATGCTGGGGTAGATTTATCAACAGAAATGGTGTCGGATATCTCCTGAGCACCGGCTTCCGACGGAAATTCTATGACCAACTCAGGAACGGCCTCCGGTACCGAAGTTACCGGTAGTGCGGTGTCGTCGGTCTGAAGTGGTAAAGATTCGGCTTCAGAAGAGACTGATACACTCGCGGTAGGCCTAGGCGTGGAGTCGGCCGAAACCACGGACCGCGTGTGTCGGTCCTCATCCTTTCGTTTTTTGGGTAAATGTGCTGTCGGAAGCTCCGACGGCATGATATAACAAAAATTGTCCCCAAAAAATTCCTCTGCAAACTCTGCCCGACGCCTAAGAGTGCGTTTATTGAAGGAAGCACAGGCAGAACAGGCCGAGACGTCGTGGTCTGGGCCTAGGCAGGGTAAGCAGTAAGAGTGGAAATCCTTATGAGGTATTTGTTTCCCACAAGATAAACAATTATTAACTTTAACCGTTTGATCTGACATCGGCTGAGGCAAGAAAGAGTCCCCAATGGGGTACTTAGCTTTTTTGAAGTCTTCGGTAGCTGAAATCACAGGAGCTGGCCGACCGGCACTTGCGAACTGCTTCTGCTTCAGGCACCTCGCGGCAAGAAAGACTGAGGAACATGGCGTCGGCTGACGCTTTTATACCCCAGGCGCTATGACGTCGGGAAAAGGGCGACATCAGCCGACGCCGGACACAGACTTTGGAATCCGGCCGACCGAAGGGCTGCCTGAGGCCGAAGGGCTGCCTGAGGCAGGACAACCCATATGTAAGGACTGCAGATGCATCCTTGAAGGACATCAAATGCCACACATTGTGTGCTGCTCACCTCATCTTATATAAGCACCATACTCTGTGGGCTACATCACCTGATCTGACAGGAGCACGTGAAACACTCAGCTGCATGTCAGCAGCCACACCAAATACCACACTTGGATGGTACCCAAGGTGTAAGATGGATGATAGCAGGAAGGCTGACTAGAGCTATGTTTCCACAAGCATGCAAAGGCATGCTGCAATGCTCACATTTACTTACTTAAATGCATTAGTACCCGCTGCAAACGCCAATATATTTTGAACGCGTACTACCCATTTTCATAAGAGAATAGGAAAGAAAAGCTCTATACATCATACAGAGAAAGTACAGTTGTGTACACTTGCACAAATGTAGATGTCGAGTGTATTCACTGTTGCAGTCATTACATTTGGGTCATCTGCTGGCAGGTTGCCCTCAGTCGGCCTGAATTCCAAAGTCTTGGGTCCTGCGTCGGTTGCTGTCTTCTCTTCCATGACGTCAGGTCGTCAGGGGTATAAAACATGCAGCCGATGCCATTTTCTTTACTTTTTCTTTCCCCGATGTCAGGTGCCCCCATAAAGGTAGCAAAAAAAAAAAAAAAATATATATATATATATATATATATATATATATATATATATATATATACATGCATCAATATAAACTTTACCTTCATCTACACGCAAAAACACCACATAGGATGTAGAAGATAGAGAAGGAAAGATAAACTCCAGAATGAGAGGGGGATGGCGGGAGGGTAACCTGGACTGCAACGGTGAATACACTCGAACATCTACATTTATGGTAAGTGTACACAAAGTACAGTTTTGTACCTACTATAAATGTAGATGTCCGATAGGTATGCAGCTGCAGTCATCACATATGGGTTGTCCTGCCTCAGGCAGCCCTTCGGTCGGCCGGATTCCAAAGTCTGGGTCCGGCGTCGGCTGATGTCACCCTTTCCCCGACGTCAGAGCGCCTGGGGTATAAAAGAGTCAGCCGACGCCATCTTCCTCAGTTTTTCTTGCCCCAGATGCCAGGTGCCCTCTAAGGAAGGCTAAATTTGGAGAAATGCAAAATATTCCAAACATGCACAGTAATAAAAAACAAATACACCATAATAGATAACCCCGGCTTAGCTATAAGAGGGAGTATTACCCAAGAAATACCACAGAGGGGAAGGAGGGAAAACCTGACTGCAGATGCATACCTATCGGACATCTACATTTATGGTAGGTACAAAACTGTACTATGTCCTTCAAGGATGCATCTGCAGTCATCACATATGGGTAGAATACCATAGCCAATCTGGGGGTGGAGGATCTATGTATAGGATGGTATAGCTAAAATGCCCTGCAGGACTGCCGTAGCAAAGCCTGCTCTGGATCTGGAATATAAAGGTAAATTGTAATGCTTGGAAAATGTATGCACGGAGCTCCATGTAGCAGCTTCTAAAATGTCCTTGGTAGCCACCCCTCTTAAGAAGGCTGTGGAGGTGGCTGTGGCTCTCGTGGAATGAGGTCTAATGTTAGCTGGCGCAGTTTTTCCATGAAAGGAGTAACAAAAACAAATGCAATTCCCTATCCATTTTGAGATTGTCTGTTTGGAAATTGCTTTTCCTTGTGCACTAGCAGCATATGCTACCAACAGCTGGTCAGTTTTTCTGTAACTTTTAGTTCTGTCTAAGTAGTAGCGCAACTGTCTGTGTATGTCCAGGGTGTGCAGAAGTTTCTCCCCTTTGTTTTGTGGATTCGGAAAGAAGGTAGGCAAATGAATAGCTTGGTTTAATGAGACCCTGGATACCACCTTTGGCATAAATGTAGGATTGGTTCTCAATGAGACTCTGTCCTGATGAAAAATAGTAAATGGCTGTACTGCCATGAGGGCCTGTAACTCAGATACTCTTCTTCCTGAGGTTATGGCCAGAAGGAAGGCAGTCTTCCAAGACAAGAACTGTAGCTCTGCAGATGCTGCTGGTTCAAAGGGAGGCAGTGTTAGTTTTTCCAACACGAAGTTAAGGTCCCAAGTAGGCAGTGGTGGTGTCCTTGGTGGCTTGATGTTTTTAATCCCTCTTAGAAACTGCCTTAGGAGAGGATGTGAGAAGACAGGTGGATCAGTATTGTACTCTGCTGAAATTGCTGAAGCATGAATTTTAATGGAAGAGTATGACAGACCATTGTGGAACATTTCTGCCAAGTATTCCAGGATACGTGCCATGTTCATCACTGTCACATCTAGGCCCTTTGTGGTGTTCCAAATGAGAAATCTTTTCCATTTTGCTGAATATGCCTTTCTTGTGGAAGGCCGGCGAGCTTCCATGATAATATCCTTCACTCTCTGGGATAGCCTATCCTGAGGAGGAATCAAGGTATTTTCCAGGCTGTTAGTTGCAAGGTTTTCAGGTTGGAATGCAGAGTATTGTAATTGTGCTGTGTCAGGAGCAGTGGCTATTGAGGAAGAGGCCATGGTTTCATGCGTGACATGCTCTTCAACAGTGGGTACCAGTGCTGTCTTGGCCAGTCCGGAGCTATCAGAATCACTTTTGGCTGCTCTGTCCTGATCTTCAGTAAGACCTTGGTCATTAATGGGAGAGGTGGAAATGCATACACTGTTAGAGTTCTCCAGCTGAAAGAGAGGGCGTCCACTTTCCATGCTTGTGGGTGGTATGTCCTTGAGCAGAATTTCTTCAGCTGATGATTGTGGGGGGAGGCAAAAAGATCTATGTCCGGCCTGCCCCATGATTGTGTTATCTGTAGAAAGATGTCTGGGTGCAGCATCCAGTCGTGTGCATCCATGATATTTCTGCTTAAGCTGTCCGCCAGTATATTGTCTTTCCCTGGCACAAATTGAGATTGCAGCTCTATGTTGAGTTTCAAGGAAAGTTCCCATAGATTCATTGCCAGTCTGCAAAGAGGATATGAATGGGTGCCTCCTTGCTTGTTTATGTACCACATAACTGTGGTGTTGTCTGTCCTTATTAGTAGGTGGCCTTGATACAGAAAAGGTTGAAGGCTTCGACTGCATGTATCACTGCCAGAAGTTCCTTGTGGTTTATGTGCATGCGTAGCTCTTTTTGTGTCCATAGACCTTGAATGCATCTGCCCTCCATGTGCGCTCCCCATCCGTGGTCTGAAGCGTCCGTTGTAATGGTTTGGCTGGCTAATGGTTTGCTGAAGGGCAGACCCCTGCTTGACTGGCTTGCTTGAGCCCACCACAAAAATTCCCTTTGAAGGCATGGGATGAGTGGTATCAAAGTTTCCAAGCTGTGACTGTGCTGAGACCATAAACTCCTTAGGTACCATTGTAGTTTCCTCATATGCAGCCTTGCTTGTGGAATCAGAAGGATGCAAGAAGCCATGTAACCCAGGGCCTGCAGGATTTTCCTTGCAGTCAGCTGAGTTTTTCTTGTCAGACTTTTGAAGTAATCTGGTAGTTGACTTTGTTTTTCTTCTGTGAGGAAAGCCATTTGGGTGGTTGTATCTAGATTCGCACCCAGAAAGGTTATTCTTTGGGATGGAACAAGTCTTGATTTGTGAATGTTGACTGTATATCCCAGGGCCTGAAGTAGGTGAATGGCATAATTCAAATGTTTTACCAAAGTTTGTTGGCTGTCCGCTTGTATAAGTCAGTCGTCCAGATATGGGTATATTTGAATCCCCTGAAGTCTGCAGTGTTCAATTACTGATGCCAGGCATTTCGTGAATACTCTGGGTACAGTAGATAAGCCAAAGGGCAATGCTGAGAATTGATAATGCTCTGAACCTGCAAGAAATCTGAGGTGTCTTCTGCAACTTTGTCTGACAGGGACATGCAGGTATGCCTCCTTGAGGTCTAGAGTTACCAGCCAAGACCCCTTGCCCAGCATGGGAAGGAGCTGCTGTAGAGTCAGCATTTTGAACTTTGGTACAATGAGAAGTATTCAGTGCGGACAAGTCGAGAATAGGCCTCCATTGTTTTTCTTTTCTTGGCACAAGGAAAAGTCTGGAATAAAATCATTGGCCTTGTTCTGAGAGAGGAACCTTTTCTATAGCATTCATTTGCATTAAGCTGGAGATTTGTTTCAAAGCCACTGCCCTTTGATTTGGTGGCAGGTCTGGCATGCCTTTTCTTTTTGGTAATGTGTGGAAATGGAACCTGTATCCTTTGTCTATTATTTGTAGAGTCCATTTGTCCCTTGTAATACTGTGCCAATTTTCTGAGAATAAAGAAAGCTTTCCGCCCAAGGGTGCTTCCAATTGAGCCCTGGTTGGCGGTGTCAAAGTAAAGTCATTGAGCCTGTCCTTGTGCAGCAGTTGAAGGTCCTGCATTACCTCTCTGGTTGGGAGGCTGCCATTGACGCCCTCTGTAGGAGCCTCTAGCTTGCCCTCTACCTCTGGCACACCTGTTCTTACCTCTCTGAAACCTCTCTGTGTCTGGAAAGGACCAATTTTTGGAAGGCCAATTCCTGCTGAATCTTGGTGGTTGGACTTGGAGAAAATCTTTGACAGTTTGTACAGATTTTGCCTTTTCTTCAACTTTCTTTAGGACCTCCTGAGCCGTGGAGCCAAATAACTTTTGCTTTTCCAGTGGAGCATCCAGAAGCTTTGCTTTGACATGGTCTGGCAGAGATTGTTCCTTCAGCCAAGCATGCCTACGTATGACTGCCAGTCATAGCTGACCTACATGAAGCTTCCAATGCATCATAACCACATTGCAAGAAATGGTTGCTAACCTGTTGGGAGTTATGTACCAGATCCTGAAGGGATTTGCGATCTAGGGGTTCAGGTGAAGACAGTTTTTTATGCAATTCATCTAACAAATACTCTTGGTACTGTATCATATGAAATTGACAATTCAATGCCCTCATAGAAAGAGTAGCAGAAGTATACACTTTTTTACCCCATCTCTCTAAAGCTCTAGACTCCCTTTCAGACGGGAGAGGATTTTTAGTAGTGGCAGCTGCAACCCCTTTAGGGCCCTGGGAAATAGTTTCTGGATCAGCAGAGTGGGCCTTGTAAAGGGGAAGATGCGAGTCCGGGACCCTGTAGTACCTATCGGGTTTGACAGGAGCCGGAGGAAGAGTATCAGGGGTTGTGCTAGACTCAGAGTACACATCATCAATGATATTTAAAACAGGAGGAATAGCCAAAGGTCTATGCTGAGGCAAATGCAAGAAGGTCCTTAATCTCTTCCTGGAATCAGAGAATTCCTGGCCCTGCCACTGGAAATGCTCTCTCATAGTGTGGAGTGTCTCCCCAAAGGAAAACTCTTCAGGAGGGGAGGCCGAAGGAATAGATTCCTCTGCATCAGAATCCTCGAGGCGAAAAAGCCTCCTCCTGGTGGTCCGAGAGAGTAGAACCATCTGAGGCCTCATCTGAGGAGTGGGGATCAGAGGGCTCAACCCTGGGCCTTTGTCTGGAGGAGGTTGAGAGCCCCTGTCCGGATGAGGTTGAGAGCCCCTAATTAAGGAGATAAGGTCCTCTGCTAAGCTTAGAATCTGTGAACCTGTTGTGGGTCCCTGAGGGATAACCTTGGGAGGCAAAGCTTTGGATAGTTTAGCAGCTTTAGCCCTAGAGAATGCCTTAATGGACATAGATGCAGGAGGCCTGGCTGCACCACGTGCTGGTGTAGTTTTGTCTAAAGGTATGGTGTCGGAAGGTTCCAGGACACCAGTTTCTGTAGGAAATTCAATAACCGATTCAGCCGGGGCCTCCGGGACTGAGGTAGTCGGCTGAGCGGTTTCGGTGGTAGGAAGTACCAAGGACTTGGTTTCAGCTGAGACCAAGACACTCGCGGTAGGCCTGGCCGTGGTTTCAGCCAAAACCGCGGCCCGCGTGTGTCGGTCCTTGTCCTTCCATTTCTTAATCAAATGTGAAGTCGGAGTCTCCGACGGCATATTGTACGAAAAACTAGCCCCCAAAAATTCCTCTGCAAACTCCGCCCGACCTCTAAGGGTGCGTCGGTTGAAGGAAGTACAGGCTGAACAGGCCGAGACGTCGTGGTCTGGGCCTAGGCAGGGGAGGCAGTAAGAGTGGAAATCCTTATGAGGTATTTGTTTCCCACAAGTTAAACAATTATTAACTTTATCTGACATCGGCTGAGGCAAGAAAGAGTCCCCAACGGGGTACTTAGCTTTTTGAAGTCTTCGGTAGCTGAATTACAGGAGCTGGCCGACCGGCACTTGCGAACTGCTTCTGCTTCGGGCACCACGCGGCAAGAAAGACTGAGGAAGATGGCGTCGGCTGACTCTTTTATACCCCAGGCGCTCTGACGTCGGGGAAAGAGCGACATCAGCCGACGCCGGACCCAGACTTTGGAATCCGGCCGACCGAAGGGCTGCCTGAGGCAGGACAACCCATATGTGATGACTGCAGTTGCATCCTTGAAGGACATCTGTACTATGTTCTTCGTGTTTCACTGTTGCAGTCATTACATTTGGGTAGAATCCCAAAGCTATGGTTGGGAGGCTGGAGCTAAACAGCATTAGGTGTGGCTATAAGGCCCTGCAGAACTGCAGTGACAAAGCCCGCCCTGGACTTAGAGTAGAGAGGCAAATGATAATGCTTTGTAAATGTGTGAACAAAACTCCAAGTAGCAGCCTCTAGAATGTCTTTGGTTGGTACTCCTCTGAGAAAGGCTACTGAAGTAGCAGCAGCTCTGGTGGAATGAGACCTAATGCCCTTGGGCACAGTTTTACCATGGTGTAGGTAGCAGAAACGGATGCAATGGCTTATCCACTTTGAAACTGTCTGCTTTGAAATAGCCTTTGCCTCTGATCCTGCAGCATATGACACTAGTAATTGCTCAGTTTTTCTTAGAGCTTTAGTCCTGCTCAAGTAGAATCTTAGCTGTCTGTGTACATCCAAAGAATGCAGAATTCTCTCCCCCTTGTTCTGCAGATTTGGATAAAAGGTTGGCAGATGAATTGTTTGGTTTAGAGCCACAGTGGAAACCACCTTAGGCATAAAAGTAGGATTTGTCCTCAGAGACACCCTGTCTGGGTAAAATATGATAAAAGGCTCTACAGCCATGAGGGCCTGTTGCTCTGAAACTCTTCTTGCTGAAGTAATTGCTAGTAGCAGAGCTGTCTTCCATGATAAGAACTTTATATCAGCGGTAGCAGCTGGTTCAGATGGAGGCAGGGTGAGCTTTTCCAACACATAATTGAAGTCCCATGCAGGTAATGGTGATCTTCTAGGAGGCCTTAAATTTTGGCTCCTCTAAGATACTGCTTTAGTAAAGGATGAGAAAAGAGTGGTGGCTCAATATTGTAATGAGCCGAAATGGCAGAGGCATGGATTTTAATTGAAGAGAAAGATAGGCCTTTGTCAAGCATCTCAGTTAAGTATTGTAATATCTGAGGAATATTTGGTTCTGCTGTATCATTTCCTTGTGCTTGATTCCAAGCACAGAATCTCTTCCATTTGTCAGCATAAGATTTTCTAGTACTAGGCCTTCTGGCTTCCAAAATGACATCCATCACAGCTTTACTGAGAGGTGTTGTTTGTATAACTACATGATCAGCCATGCTGCCAGGTTCAATGTCTGTAGTTGATTGTGCAGGATCTGATTGTTTTGCTGGGACAGTAGTTGAGGTCTTTGCGGTAAGGTCCAAGCTGGGTATTGAGACAAGTTCCTTAGGATTGGGTACCAGTACTGATGGGGCCAGTCCAGGGAAATTAGTATCATCTTTAGTTTCTCTTGTTTGACTTTTAGGAGGACCTTGGGGAGAAGAGGCAGAGGAGGAAAGGTGTAAACTGATAGGTTTTTCCAACTGAAGGATAGGGCGTCCACATTCCATGCTTGTCTGTGATAAGTCCTTGTGCAGAATCTTTTCAATTGATAATTTTGAGGACAGGCAAACAGATATATGTCTGGGCTCCCCCATTTCTCTGTTATCATGCTGAAGACTTGTTGATTTAGTTTCCATTCGTGAGGATCCATAAGGTTTCTGCTTAAATCGTCTGCCAGTGTATTTTGTTTTCCTGGCAGGAACTGAGCTTGAAGATGTATTTGGTAGGTCAAAGCTGTGTCCCACAGTGTCATGGCTAATCTACAAAGGGGGTATGAGTGTGTGCCCCCTTGCTTGTTTATATACCACATGACTGTGGTGTTGTCCGTCTTTATCAGTAGTTGCCCTGGATGAAGTAAGTCCTTGAAGGCTGTTAGGGCATTTTGAACAGCTAGCATCTCTTTCTGGTTGATATGTAGATGCATTTGTTTTGGGGTCCACATGCCCTGAATGCATCTTCCTGCCATGTGGGCCCCCCAGGCATAATCCGAGGCGTCTGTTGTTAAGTTTTGGCTGGCGGGGGGAGAGTGAAGGCCCGTCCCATGTTTTGGTGACATGCCTTTGCCCACCATAGAAACTCCTGTTGTAGGCAGGGAATGAGAGGAATCATTGCTTCCAGACTGTGTGAATATTGACTCCATAAACTTTTCAGGTACCATTGAAGTTTCCTCATATGCAGTCTTGCATATGGAATCAGTAGGATGCAGGATGCCATGAAGCCCAGAGCCTGCAGAATTTGTCTTGCAGATAACTGGGTTTTTGTTGCCATCAGTTTGAAGTATGTAGTCAGTTGCCTTTGCTTGTCTGGCGTGAGGTAAGCCATCTGGGCAGTTGTATTCAAGCTTGCACCCAGGAATGTTATCTTTTGAGAGGGTACCAGTTGTGATTTCTTTTCATTTATTGTGTACCCTAGGCGTGTTAGAAGCCTTTTCACAAATGCCAGGTGTTGAAGAAGAGTGTCCTTGTTCTCTGCTTGAATGAGACAGTCGTCTAAGTAAGGATATATTTGTATACTTCTTTGTCTGCAAAATGCAATTACTGGTGCCAAGCACTTTGTAATTACCCTGGGAGCAGTAGATAAGCCAAAGGGCAGTGCAGAGAATTGGTAATGCATTAAGCCAGCCTTGAATCTGAGGTATCTTCTGCACGACTGTGTTATTGGGACATGCAGGTATGCCGCTTTTAGGTCTAATGTCACCAGCCAAGCATTCTTGCCCAGCATGGGCAGAAGTTGCTGCAAAGTCAGCATTTTGAATTTTGGAATGTCCAGGTATGTGTTCAAAATCAATAAATCCAGTATTGGCCGGCAGGCCTTGTCCTTTCTGGGTACCAAGAAAGTACAGTTTTGTACCTACCATAAATGTAGATGTCCGATAGACATGCAACTGCAGTCATAACATGTGGGTTGTCCTGCCTCAGGCAGCCCTCGGTCGGCCGGATTCCAAAGTCTGATGTCGCATTTCTCTCCGACGTCAGAGCGGCTGGAGTACATAAGCATCAGCTGACGCCATTTTCTTCAGTGTTTCTTGCCCCAGATGCCAGGTGCCCTCCAAGGAAGGCTGTAATCAAATTGGAAGACAAAAACAGGATTCCAAACAAATACATGAGCAATAAAACAAATACACCGTAACAGATATCCCCAGCTAAGAGTAAGGGGGATAGGAGTGGACCCTAGGCATAGAGGGGTATGGAGGGAGGGAAAACCCGACTGCAGTTGCATGTCTATCGGACATCTACATTTATGGTAGGTACAAAACTGTACTAAGTCCTTCAAGAATGCAGCTGCAGTCATAACATGTGGGTAGAATACCATAGCTTAGCTGGGGGAGGAGGTATGCTCTAGGAAAGAGATGGTGTGGCAATCAAACCCTACAGGACTGCCGAAGCAAAGCCTGCTCTGGATCTGGAATATAGAGGGAGATTGTAGTGTTTGGAGAATATATGCACGGAGCTCCATGTAGCAGCTTCTAGAATGTCCTTTGTAGGCACCCCTCTTAAAAATGCTGTAGAGGTGGCTGCAGCTCTGGTGGAATGTGGTCTGACATAGGCTGGAACAGTCTTCCCATGAAAGGAATAACAGAATCTGATGCAATGTCCAATCCATTTAGAAATAGTCTGTTTTGAAATTGCTTTTCCTTGGACTGCAGGGGCGTAAGCTACAAAAGCTGTTCAGACTTCCTACTGGCCTTGGTTCTGTCCAGCTAGTATCGAAGTTGTCTATGAATGTCCAAGGTATGCAAAAGTCTTTGCCCCTTATTCTCAGGATTGGGGAAGAAAGCAGGCAGATGAATGGCTTGATTTAGAGAAACCCTAGATACCACCTTTGGCATAAAAGTAGGGTTGGTCCTTAATGAAACCCTGTCTCTGTGGAAAATAATAAAGGGTGGTATTGCCATTAGGGCCTGTAGCTCCGAAACCCTTCTTGCTGAGGTAATTGCCAACAGGAAAGCTGTTTTCCATGAGAGAAATTGCAAGTCAACTGAAGCTGCTGGCTCAAAAGGAGGTAGAGTCAGTTTTTCTAAGACAAAATTGAGGTCCCAGGCTGGCACTGGGGCCTTTCTTGATGGCTTAATGTTCTTGATTCCCCTGAGGAATTGTCTTAGTAAGGGGTGAGAGAAAAAGAAAACAGGAAGATCAGTGTTGTATCTAGCAGAAATAGCAGATGCATGTATCTTTATTGAAGAATATGAGAGGCCGCTCTGTAACATATCTGCCAAATATTCCAAGATGAGTGGGATGTTCAGTAATGATGCATCATGTCCCTTGCTGGCATTCCAATTGCTGAATCTTTTCCACTTTGCTAAGTAAACCTTTCTGGTGGATAGTCTTCGAGCCTCTGTTAGTATCCGCTGAACTTCCTTGGAGAGAGATAAGCTGAAGTTATTTATGGGATCTCCCAGGCTGTTAGCTGCAGTGTCTGAAGGTTTGGATGCAGTGTTTCGAAATTGTGTTGAGTCAAAAGTAGAGGCCACAGAGGGAGGGCCCACCTCCTGGTGTGACATATGCTCCGTAGTAGTGGGTACCAGTGTTGTCTTGGCCAATCCGGAGCTATTATGATTCCCTTGGGCTTCTCTGCTTTGATCTTTAGTAATACTGAGGTCATCAGTGGCAGAGGTGGGAATGCATAGATTGCTAGGGAGTTCCAGTTGAAAGAAAGGGCATCTATTTTCCAAGCCTTTGGATGGTATGTCCTTGTGCAAAATTTTGGTATAAGATGATTGAGGTGAGAGGCAAATAGGTCCACTTCTGGCTTGCCCCATGTCGAAGTGAGTTGTCTGAAAGCCTTCGGATGTAACCTCCACTCGTGTGGATCTGTGAAATTCCTGCTTAGGCTGTCCGCCAACACATTGTCTTTTCCTGGAACAAACTGGGATTGTAACTGGATGTTTAGACTCAGTGATTTCTCCCAAAGCTGCATTGTCAGTCTGCAAAGGGGGTAAGAGTGGGTGCCCCCCTGCTTGTTTATGTACCACATCACAGTGGTGTTGTCTGTCCGTATCATTAAATGGCCTTGCTGGAGTTGGTGTTGAAAAGCCTCGATAGCATGCATTACTGCCAGCATTTCCTTTTGGTTTATATGCAGATGTGTTTCCTTTGGAGACCATTGTCCTTGTATACACCTGCCTTCCATGTGCGCCCCCCATCCAAGGTCTCAGGCGTCTGTAGTCATGGTCTGTGTTATCTGTGTTTTTTTAAATGACATACCTGTGTTTTCCTGGCTCACCGAGGCCCACCATAGGAATTCCTTTTGTAGGCATGGAATGAGTGGTATGATTGTCTCCAAGTTGTTGCTGTGTTGAGACCAAATGCTTTTTAGGTACCATTGAAGCTTTCTCATGTGTAGTTTTGCTAATGGAACCAGTAGAATGCAGGATGCCATGTAACCCAGGGCCTGTAGGAATCTCCTTGCAGTCATCTGGGTGAGTTTTGCTAAACCTTTGAAGTATTGAGTTAACTTCTCTTGTTTGTCTTCTGTCAGGTAAGCCATCTGAGAGGCTGTGTCTAGTTTGGCTCCTAAGAAGATTATTTGCTGGGATGGCTGCAGTCTTGACTTTTGGAAGTTGACTGTGTATCCCAGAGCTTGAAGTAATCGTATGACATAATCCAGGTTTTTTGTCAACATCAATTTGTCGTCCGCTTGAATGAGGCAGTCATCCAGGTGGGTAAATTTGTATACCCTGGAGCCTGCAATGAGCAATTACTGAAGCCAGGCATTTTGTAAATACTCTGGGCGCAGTAGATAAGCCAAATGGCAATGCTGAGAATTGATAATGCTCTGGCCCTGCAAGAAATCTGAGGTATCTTCTGCAGCTGTGTCTGATAGGGACATGCAGGTATGCCTCCTTGAGGTCCAGAGTAATCAGCCACGACTCCTTGCCCAGCATGGGAAGGAGTTGCTGTAGAGTCAGCATTTTGAACTTTGGTACTATGAGAAAGGTGTTCAATGCGGACAAGTCCGGTATTGGTCTCCATTGAGATTCTTTTCTTGGAACAAGGAACAGTCTTGAGTAAAACCCCTGTTCTTGTTCTTGTTGTGGAACTCTATCTATTGCTTTCATTCGAGTCAGCAGAGTGATTTGCTTGATAGCCTCTGCCCTTTGATGTTGTGGTAGATTTGGCATGCCTTGTTTTCTTGGTAAGGTATGAAAATGAAACCTGTACCCTCGGTCTATAATGTCCAAAATCCATTTGTCCTTTGTCAGTCTGTGCCAGTTTTCTGCAAACAGAGGTAATTTCCCGCCCAAGGGAGCTTCTAGTTGTTCCCTGGTAGGCGGTAGTAGCGGAAAGTCATTGGGTTTGTGGTTCTTGGGCGGGTGAAACCCCTGCGTCACTTCTTTGGTTTCCTGGCTGCCATTGTCGCCCCTGTAAGGGCCTCTGTATTGGCCTCTTCCTCGCCACGCCTGTTCTTACCCTTTGAAACTTTTCTGGATTAGGAAAGGACCAGTTTTTGAAGGCCAATTCCTACTGAATCTGGGGGGTTGAACCTGGAGGAAATCTTTCACAGTCTGAACTGATTTTGCTTTTTCTTCAATGGTCTTTAACACATCTTTAGCATTTGCACCAAAAAGCTTGTTCTTTTCCAAAGGTGCATCCAGAAGTTTTGCTTTTACATGATCTGGTAGAGGTTGATCTTTTAACCAAGCATGTCTATGCATCACTGCCCCTGTCATAGCTGCCCTACATGAAGCTTCCAGTGCATCATATCCACACTGCAGGAAGTGATTGCTTACTTGCTGAGTGTTATGAACAGCTTCCTGCAAAGTCTTCCTGTCTAAAGGATCAGGAGAAGCTAATGTTTTTTGTAAATCTTCTAAGAGATAATCCTGATATTGGAACATATGAAAAAGGCAATTTAAAGCTCTCATAGATAAAGTAGTGGATGTGTAAACCTTTTTACCCCATCTCTCTAATGACCTTGCTTCCCTGTTGGAGTGCAAAGGATTTTTGAGGTGGAGGCTGAAACTCCTTTAGGCCCCTGTGAAATAGTTTCCAAATCAGCAGTATGGGCCCTGAATAAATGGGAATGAGTTTCTGGGACCCTGTAATACCTGTCTGGCTTGGCTGGAGCAGGAGGGAGAGAATCAGGGGTAGCACTAGAATCAGAATACAAATCATCCAGAACATCAAGTACAGGAGGAATAGCTAAGGGCCTGTGCTGAGGCTTCTTAAAGAAAGTCCTAAGGCGTTTCCCAGAATCAGAATATTCCTGACCCTGCCACTTGAAATGTTCCCTCATGGTGTGCAGAACTTCCCCAAAAGAAATATCCTCAAGAGGGGAGGCCAAAGGTATGGAATCTTCTGCATCCGAGTCCTCATAGGTCTGGAAGAGCTCTTCCTGGCTATCAGAGTGGACAGAGCCCTAAGAGTCTTCATCTGAAGGAGAAGGGTCAGAGGGTTCAACCCGGGGCCTTTTATCAGGAGGAAGCTGGGATGCTCTCTCAGGATGGGCCTGTGAACCTCTGATCATGGAAATTAAATCAGCAGCCATGGACATAATTTGTGTCTCCGGAGTAGGCTGAGGTAAGGATTTGGAAGCAATATGCTTTGTTTTGCTGGCTGCCTTAGCCCTAGTGTAGGCCTTAATAGACATGGCCATAGGAGGCCTGGCAGCTCCACGTGCAGGAGTGACCCTGTCTACAGCAATGGTCTCGGGCATTTCCTCGGTTTCGGTATCCGGAGGAAAGTCTATAACTGGCGTCGGAGTAATGTCTGGAATCTGAGTCATCGGTAATGCGGTGTCTTCGGTTCGGAGCGGTGGAGAGACCGTCTCAGAGGGAACCGGAGCACTCGCGCTAGGTTTTGGCGTGGAGTCGGTGGTAGATGCGGGCCGAGGATGTCGGTCCCGGTCTTTTCGCTTTTTGGGAGTTTGCGATGTCGGAAGATTCGATGGCATGGTGTAAGCAAATTTATCGCTGAAAAAATCTTCAGCGAACTCCGCCCGGCACCTGAGAGTGCGCTTGTTGAAGCGAGCACAGGCTACACAGGCCGAGACGTCGTGGTCTGGGCCCAGGCAAGGGAGGCAGTAAGAGTGGAAATCCTTATGAGGTATTTGTTTACCACAAAAAAGACAATTGTTAACTTTTTCAGTAATTTCTGACATCGGCTGAGGCAAGAAAAGGTCCCCAACGGGGTACTTATCTTTTTTGATGACTTCGGTATCGTAGAATACAGGAGCTGACCGACCGGCACTTGCAAACTGCTTCTGCTTCGGGCACCGTGCAGCAAGAAAGACTGAAGAAAATGGTGTCGGCTGATGCTTATGTATTCCAGCCGCTCTGACGTCGGAGAGAAATGCGACATCAGCCGACGTCGGACCCAGACTTTGGAATCCGGCCGACCGAGGGCTGCCTGAGGCAGGACAACCCACATGTTATGACTGCAGTTGCATTCTTGAAGGACATCAGTCCTGAGTAGAAACCTTGTCCTTTTTCCTGTTCTGGTACTGGCTGAATGGCCCCCATATCCATGAGGGACGTAACCTGTTTCTGTGCCTCTGCCCATTGATTTTTTGGCAGATATGGCCAACCATTTGCCATTGGCAAAGTGTGGAAATGGAATCTGTATCCCTGTGATACTATGTTTAGTACCACTTGTCCTGGGTTATTAACTGCCAATTTTGAGCAAAAAGTGCTAACTTTCCCCCTATGGGTGCTGCCAAAAGATAAGTGCTTGGTGTCGGCAGAGGGAAGTCATTGGGATTGTTTACTGCTGGTTTGCGCTTTATCTCCTCCAGATTTGGAGGTAGAAGTGCCCCATTGCTTTGACCTGTATGAATCTTGCAACTGTATCTGGAACCCTTAGGGCATCTGGATTTGCCCCTTTGAGCTCTGTCTGACAAAGGACCAATTTTTTGTAGGCCAGTGTCTACTGAATTTTGGTGGCTGCACTTGTAAGAAGTCTTTAACGATTTGCATGGACTTAGCTTTGTCTTCCATTTTCTTTAAAACCTCTTCTGCCTTAATACCAAACAGAGAATCATGCTGTAAAGGTGCATCTAGCAATTTAGCTTTAACATGATCAGGCACATTTTGTTCCTTTAACCAGGCATGCCTCCTAATCACAGATCCAGTAACTGCGGCCCTGCAAGAGGCCTCTAAGGAATCAAAACCACATTGCAAAGTATGCTTTCCAACTTGTTCAGCTGCACGCAATAATTCCTGCAATTCTTTATTTTCTACACATTCTGAAATCGACATCATTTTCTGTTTCAGCAAACCCATAACATGTTGTTGGTACTTTAGCATATGAAATTGACAGTTTAAGGCCCTGATTGCCAAGGTTGCAGATGTATAAACCTTTTTTCCCCCATCTGTCTAGTGCCCTTGAATTTCTGTCAGAGGGAGTAGGATTTTTTGCTGTTGAGGCCTTAACTCCCTTTGGACCCTGTGAAATAGTTTCAGGATCAGCAGCAGGATTTCTAAATAAAAATTTATGTGAGTCATGGACCCTGTGATATCTGTCAGGCTTACTGGGAGCCGGAGGTAAGGAGACAGGGGTCAAGCTTGACTCCGAAAACACATCATCCACAATGTCTAAAACAGGGGGAATGGCTAAAGGCTTGTGCTGAGGGAGAAGAAGGAAATTCCTGAGCCTCTTTTTTGATTCTGAGAAGTCTTGACTCTCCCAGTGAAAATGCTCCCTCAAAGTATGCAAGGTTTCTCCAAATGAATAATCCTCAGGAGGAGACGCAGATGGAATAGACTCCTCAGCATCAGAATCCTCACAGGGAGGTATAGATAATTCCTGATCAGAAGAGGAATCAGAGGAGATAGAAACCTGATCTGAAGATTCATAATCAGTGTCTTGCCTAGGCCTCTTATCTGGAGGGGGATGGGTACCCCTGATCAAGGTAATAAGGTCTTCATCCATTTTGATCATCTGCTTTTTAGGCATAGAGGTTTGTGCAGGTGGCTCATGCGTCAGTTTTTTTAGTTTTAGAAGTTGCTTTTTTCTTTGGTTTTGCAGCTGTCGTCGGTTTGATATACAAATGTTGAGGTCTGAATACACCCTCAGAAGCCGGTGCCTGCTCAGCGGCTCCGTACCCATCCGAGGGAGAAACATCCATCGGTCCAATACCTTGAGTATCCTGCGTCATGCCGGACTCCACATGGGTGTCGGTAGAGGCCTGCGACTCAAAGGTAGTGGGTATCAGGGACTGCAAAAGCACCTCACTGAGTACCGGTGAACCAGCGACTGGCTTAGGAGAAGCTTCGGCATCAGTTTTGGATCTCGACTGCCTTTCTCTGTCCTTTTCTTTGCATTTTTTTATGTACTCCAGTAGTCGGATTGCTATCCGTCAACATTTCTGGGAAGTTAAACCTGTTTCCAAAATACTTTGATGCAAAAATATACCAACGCTTAATAGTGCGTTGGTTAAATCTAGCACAAAACCGACAGCCAGGCATGTTGTGATCAGGGCCTAGGCATGGAATACAGTATAAATGGAAATCCTTATGAGGTATTTGCTTCCCACAAGTAATACAATTATTAAACAATTATTAACTTTTTCTGACATCGGTAAAAAGCAAGAAAAGAGTTTCCCCAATGTGGTACTTAGCTTTGGTAAAGACTTCGGATCTGAAATTCAAACTCGAATATTTCAGTAGTCGGCCGACTGGCACTTGCGAAATGCTTCTGCTTCGGGCACCGTGCGGCAAGAAAGACTGAAGAAAATGGCTTTGGCTGCATGTTTTATACCCCTGATGACCTGACGTCATGGAAGAGAAGACAGCAACCGACGCAGGACCCAAGACTTTGGAATTCAGGCTGACTGAGGGCAACCTGCCAGCAGATTACTCAAATGTAATGACTGCAACAGTGAAACACGAAGAACATCTGCAGAAAAGGATGTCTAACAATGTGAACAGATACAAAGATTTTTACACATAACTTTACTATATGTGACATAAAATGTTTACATGTATTAGTAGAGCACAGAAGAATAATCAAGAACAATTCCAGTGTAAGCTAGCCCCCTTCAGAGCAGTTACAGCTCCAAAATGAGTATAGGTATGCAATGACAAAATTCCAGAAAGGCTGGTATCAATTTAACTAAAGGACTGCATACTTTTATTTCATAATTTAGATATGACAGAACAGAATGTTAACTCACCATTTATTTTATCTAACTCATTTATTAACAAGGTAAACCCAAATAGGCACAAGTCTCTTTTTGGGTGTGACCTAAAACTACTTTTCATTTAAGTGATTTGTTTAGAAGCAGAAAGTAGACAAATGGGGACTGATGGACTGAAACCCAGACTCAGCAGATGAAGCATGTTAGTAGCTCATGGCCTTAATTTTTTCTGATAAACTGCCAGTGATTGTTAGTTTCATGAAGATGTTTTCCTTAGGGAATTTAGTATCCTCAAGCAAATGTTCTTGGAGAGCGGGTATGAGGAAACAGTATGAATATCACTTGATGCAGTTTATGCAGAGATGGCTTCCACATTTGCACACATTTTAAAACTGAATTACAGTATCAGTGAGAGCCACCATAGATACGATGGCATTTTGTGACATAATTTTTAACAGAGTATACTTTGTACAATGACCCTATTAAGAATATTACTTCCAATAACTGGAAATTATTGCAAGGAATCACTGATTTGTTCAATAAGATAGGACATGCTTCAAGATTTGTGTACAAAAGAAATACCGATGTTAAATCCTATTTTGAAAATTCCACCAGGAGGCAATCTGGTGTTCAGCATTCAAAGAAGGCACACAGCACTTTCTCCTGTGGTTTATACGCACAATGCATATTCATGCAAAGCAGTCCTTACCTGGTTTTAGAACACTGGCAGAGGACAAATGGAGCTTCAAAGAGATATGCCTATAAATCTTGGTATCCAAGGATTCAAAAATTGCAACATATTGTTTCCTTCCTCCTTCTCAGGGACGCTGTATATTCTTACATTATTCCTTCTGGATCTGCTCTCAAGATCATCAACCTTTTCCAGAAGAAGCGTTCTGTTTCAGTAGAAATTTAACTTGTTTCATTTTCATTTAACCTTCCCTCTACATCATTCAGAGATTCCTCCATGGAAGTGATTTGATTCACGTTTCTTAATTATTTCGTTAACAGATCAAGTTGCTTTTTATTTTCTTGTTTTATTCTGTCCATTTTACTTTCCACTTCATCTATTTTAACTGATATTTCTTAAGTACTGGAAATGTTTGTGTCTTTCAGCTTTTCCCGGTTAGGGGTCGCCACAGCGGAACTCCGGTCCGCTAATGATTGGCAGTTAATTTTTACGTACCGGCTTGCCAGGCCTGACACACAACCTTCAACGAAGGTACACCCATGTCGCATGTCTCCACGCAGAAGACGCTCTAGCTGAGAATCGAACCGGACAGCGTCTTACTGTGAGGCGACAACACTAGCAGCACCACCACCGCGGGTATAAGAGACCATAATTCCTTCTTCATTCCATTCTCCTGAGAGGAAGTTTTGAGATGGCTCATAGTTACACTTGACTGAAAAAAACCTCTGACAGGATAAGATCAATATGAAGTCTTCAAAAGCTGAAATTCTTTCTGGATTCTTTTCAGACTTTGTTTGTTGATATAGAAAAGATATTTTGATGACAAATTCTTAACTTAGGATCACAAAATCCTGTCAGGAAAACTTGAAAGAGGCAGAGCAAAACTATTCTACTGCTAACTGCTTGGGATCTTAGACCCTCCACAAGATTTGCCTATTAACTCTCATAACATCCTGTACACAGCAAAGTATGCCACCTGTGAAAGGTTTTTCATAGGCAAAACCACCAGAAAGCCAAGTAAAATGTTGTATGAACACATATATGCTATCGATGTTAAAAAGACTAACAACTCATTGTGCAGACATTCAGTTGTAAGACTTTCAAGAGATTTTGTTCTGGGCCATGTTAAATGTCATCTATCTGTACAGATCATGAAACTTTGTTAGAAATAAAAAAATTATGTTGGCAATTAAGAACCAACACCACAGTTGTCACTTGATTTCCAGCTGACAGTATCTAAATTAACCATGTTTTCAAAAACAAAGCAGCTGTGGGTATGCCACTGAAATTTTAAGGGGAATGTTTTGCATGTACTGTAACTAACTAAAATTCTATTGGTTGGTCACCTCATTTTACCTTTGCTTTCTAAGCATTCAGCTTTGTTCCTCTGTCACTTATGCAGAAGTCTTTTAAGTAAGGAATTGAAAGTGCTAAAAACATTCTGTTTAGTCTTGGATTCCTTACAACAGTATGTATTGTTTTTTGTATTTACTGGTTCTCACTTTGCAAGCAAGCTTTGTACATTTTTGATGAATTACAGAACATGCCTGTTCCAATTTCTAAATGGACCTATCTGGTATTTAGCAAGATGTGTAACATGTAAGATACACTGCAGCAATTATGTCCTACCAGTAGCGACTTTGTAATGCCTTTTATAAAGTTTTTGCACAATAAGGAAAGATGTTTTTTGACTGGTACTGGTGACAGTGGACTTGATGGGCTGATGAGATTTCAAGTTGTGATCTAGGTCAATTCCAAGTAATTTTAATGAACTAAATTGATTTGAGAAGGCAGGCCTGTCAAATTTAGCACAAAAACTATCTCCTGCAAAATATATGGCCAATGAATTCTGTAAATTAATGCTGCAACCTCAAATAGCTCATAGTAAACTGACAATCTCCTCTAACCATGCTGTCAGACCACAGGATTCCAGCCTTCTACTATAAAATGCAGCAAATATTAAAAAAAAAATCTTTCTTCCTCTGCTGATTTGCTTCCTCCACAGCATAGAATACTTTCACTGATGCTACATTTCCTTTTAAATGATCTGTGGAAAACTGCCATAACTATTCCAATAAACACACATAGCATATCCTTAGTTGATGATAATTTCTAGCTTATTGCTGTCATATCGCTCACAACAAAACACCTTATCCATTTTATAAAATGGGTTTCTTTGCTGAATGCAGTACAGAACAGATTACTATCATTTCTCGCATGATGAACTGAATCAAGGTCACTACATTTCTGAAGGGCTTAGTCAACTCTGGCTTAGATGAACCCATAATAGCGTGTTTCTCCAATTATCTGAAAAACAAGACCTATAATGTCAAATGGGTGAATGTTACTTTTTCTCTTCTTGCCCTTACTGGGTCCCCCTGATCTCCGCTTCACCCCCTGCTTTTTACTGTTTTTATTAATGATGCACATCTCCATTGTGATCCAGCTATTATTTAATATACTGATGACTCTGATTTTTTTTTAATCCAGTCCCTTTACAGCTGATGTCACTAACAGTCTTCAGTTAAAATTTTCTTATTTCTTCAGTCTTTTTATCCTCCAGATCTGCCAACCATCTGAGTCCCTATCCTCCTCCACCGAAAGGTATCATCATGCAAGCATTCACTGTTTTTTTTTTTTTTTGGCTAGTTCCTGCACCCCCATTCAACCCACAGCAGTCCACAATGCCAGCCCAAGGTCAAATGTAATTTTCTAGGCACGTGCCAAATCGTTACTTCAGCACATGTGCTGCTTGATGGGTGCATGCGTTTTGATCCTCCACTCAGTACCACAGCAAAGCAAACCATTACCCTCTCCACCAAGATAAGTGAGCTGTCAGTGGCCACTTAGTCTCACTCTTCTTCCTCCTCCATCTCTGCCTCCTCAAGTGTTTGGGTTGTGAATCAATTCCAGGTCATTTGGGCTGCAGTCAGGGCATTATCAAACTACACCATAAGCTACAGTCATGACTGCATCAAGCCTGACCTTCTACTGACAGCAACGAACAGTAAAGCAACGATCTTCTTCTTTACGCACAAAGGCAGAGAAGAAAGTTCACTACTAAAAATTCAGTATGAAAATTACTCCCACCTGACAGTGGCATTCCCCTGACAAATTACTGGATGTCAGTTGAGGTCAGCTTCTAAAACTTGCACATCAAATCAGTCATGTCCCAAAACAACCAACATCTACTTACAAAGCAAATAAATTCTTGAACAACAGCTGCTACCTACCCAATCCCAAAGATTTGCTCTAAGTAGCTTTCATCTCTAAAGTAGTTATAATAGTATAGCTGAATTTGTTTCTGGACATGCCTTCAAAACTTATCAATGTGTTTTGCTTATATTGCCGTAGAGGCTAGAACTTACTGAATTCGTTAGCATGAAGAACCAAAGAAAGTCATTACTACTCTTTGAGAAAGCTCAATTGTGTAGAGTAGAACAGTAGATGCTAAAACAAATCACTGTTGTAGTATTCCTTACCTTGAAGGGTTTTCCATAGTAATTCTCTTTTATGTTTAGCAAGAAAAAAAAAAGGAAAGTGTGAGTGTGGCAAGCAGATGCCCTACAGTGAATATCATATGACCTGTTTTTTTTTTCTTCCTAGAGGTAGAGCACAATGAATAACAATTATGATAACTGTCAGAGATTCATGCCAATACGTTTTAGAAGCAGACTGCATACTCTGAGCTTATATATACAACATAAATATTTTGAGGCAATAACATGCTTGGACATGTCATTAGCAGGTATATCCACCTCCTTTGTACTTTCACTCAGGAAAAACTGAAGGGACAAACTGATCACAGAACTGAGAGATGATGAGCTGACATCACAGACTCCCAATTGCTCCAAGGTGATTGGTCCAAGAGAAGAATGTTTGCAGTCCTTGGACTGGCTATCTTTTTCTAGTCCTAGGTCCTCTGACAATACCCCTTCAGAGGCCATCATGACTGGGGACCAAGGCAAGTCCATAAAGCCCAACTACTCACAGGGGCCTTCCCCAGACAACCAGGCTGCGGGGAACAAAGAGGACTGCTGGATAATCATTTCTGAAGGACAGTGCTGGGATCCACAAAGCAGAAGTCAAAAGTTTTGGTATGAAGGTCCAGCCTGCCAGAACAGGTTTTTAGTCTTTTTGAGCAGATATCCCCTTCCCTCAAAACGACTAAAAAAACAAAGAATATTTATTTTCCTGCACTCCCCTGCCAAACTCCCTCTGAAAAGCAGATAGTTGAGCTCTTCCTTCTCAGGTAGGCCAGAAGGACTGGTTTAAACTGGACTAAGGCCTGCACATGGCCTTACAGGCCATGTAACTAAGCCAAGATCCACTAGGACCTTCTTCACTTCTTACTAAAAGAAAGAGAAGTCCTTCTTCTGAGCAGAAAGAGTAACTTCAGGCTGCTGTCCAGGAGGAACCCTATTACTCCAACCAGATCTCTTCTCCCCTCAACAGGGGGAACTCCTACCAGATATCTTCTCTTCCCAGCTACAATTCTGATGCTGACAATGCAATCTCCTCAGAAATTCCCCAGAAGAAATATCCTTTGAAGAAACACTGACCTGAATGAGGGATTTTGATTTACTTATTTATTTTTTTAGTGGGAGGCAGAGAAGACTTTGATACTCAAAAAATATACTTTTAGCTCCCCTGAAAATGGAAGCCCACCTACAATTGTAACCTCATCTTGGATGGCCTGGGGGATGCATTTAAACTGCATCATGTGCCCCTTAACCCCAATCCACCCACCTTCCCCAAAAAACTAGATAGATTATATCAAGTGCTATACACCCATAAATACATATACAATAAAAATAATGACTAATCCTACAGCGGTCCTTATGGATCCTGAGAAGAGGTAAAAGATAATTCCTTATACAGCAATAAGTACAGCAAAGCCCTGAATAGGTACAGCAAGAAAGTGTACACCTCAGCTTCAATGTCTTTCAGAGTTATAAACTGACAGACTCAAATGACTGAATTTCTCCTAGCTCTCTTTGACTACATAGGTTCATAGATTAGTACTAAGCTAACTGCCCTTGCGAGCCATTTTAAGCCTAGCCAATTATCCCTTGTGAGACTCAAACCCTGCATAGGTCACAAGACTGGGGAGGTCCTCAAGACTGGGGAGGTCCTCGACACAGAATTTAACGCTAGTTTGCTGGTGCTCACACAGACAGCTACACAAAAATGTTCTATCAAGTGTGGGTAAGACACTGTAAATGCAGAATCTACAGCCACTACCACTGGCATTGTTATAAGAAGGCACGCCTGACTAAGGCTGCAGCCCTTACCAGACAATGTCAAGGCACAACTAATTAATGATCCACCTGACAGAGAGTTGTTACGTGGGGCCCCACCTCCACAAAGATTAAAAAAAAAAAAAAAAAAAAATGAAAGAAGGGTGAAAATTATGCAAGGGGTTAAAGCAGCCTTTTCGTTCCTTTATGTATGAGTATGTAATGCTTCTCCCTTCTTCACTCTCCCTGCCACACACTCTACCTCAATATTTTCCTAAAGGAATTCAAGTTGAAGATGTTAACCCTATGACCTCTGATGCCCCTCCTACACCCAACAGGCTTAGCTGATAACCCTGGCTCTTAAGGATGCCTATCTCTACATCACCACCCACAAAGAGCACAGATGCTTCCTCAGATTTTTTTTTTTTTGCTAGGGTTTGCCTACAGTATACATCATTGCTCTTAGAACTTGACACTAAACCAAAAACAAACACAGCTAATAAGGTAATCTCTGGACACTTTCCCTTTTTCTTGCTAGACTTAAGAAAACTGCTTCAACAATACCCTCACGGTAAAAAAAATACTGCAACACTGAATGAATGAACATTAACTGTTAAATGTCAAAAACTAAATTCTAATAGAATGGTACTTTCTCCATGTAAATTCCACTGTATTGACAAACATTTTGCCAAAACCTTACCACAGCTAGATCTGACCTGATGTTCTCTGCAGTGATTTCAAAACTATGGCACAAGCCTGTCCTGTTTGTCAAATTAGAAAACTACTGATAAATACCCATGCAGGAAAGCTTTACTCAAACATTCATTCTTTCATTTATTCATGTATTCACTCTCTTGTCACTTATTTAGTCCAATGCATTATGTTGGGACAGCCAGAGTCTATTCTGGTACTCAGTAAGTGACAGAGAAACTACTGAAGGAGGACAGGACATCAGTCTACTGCAGGAGCACGCATACACTCGCATATGGTATGCATCTACAAAACAACCTGAGGGATTGCCAAATCAGCTACAGCATGTCTTTGAAATGTGGGAGGAAACCAAATCAACTGGTAAAAACACACAAAGTCACATGGAGAACAAGCAAACTGCATAGAATGTACCTCAGCTTTGAAAATAAACAGTGGATCAAGCACTTTGAGGCAGCCATAACAACTGCTGCATTACTATACCACTCCATCCAACCAACGCCGCAAAGGAGCATCTGATTCCTAAAGTGAAAAAGCAACATTGTCCACAGTTTGCAAAGCAAGTAGAGAATGGAAGTTGGTTGTCAGGCCTTTTTCCTGCATCACACATCTGCCACAAATACACAAACACACATGAACAATTCAGAGTCATTAATCCACCTACTTCCTGTCTTTTGGGATGCGGGAAGAAACCTGTGTACCGGGAGAAAAACAATTCAAACACAGGGAGAAAATACAGATTCCACTCAGAAGGCACTCTAGCAAAGAAATTGACCAGCGAACCTTTTGTTATGAGGAGACATTGCTACTCACTGTACCACCATGTTATTCATAATGTGATTTTGCTCTTGTAAGATCAGGTATTAACTAAAATGACTACTTACTACATTCATCTCTAATTAATCATATAGTTTCATAGAAGGTTACTAGGCTAATGGCCCTAGGGATTTCACAAGCCTAGACTTGTAAAAAAATGAGTGTTCCCTAATTTGCCATATTTAGGTGGTCAATATTAGAGCAATTCTATGATCGGCACCAACTGCCCCTGTCCATGAGGGACATAAATGCCAACCCCGGGGTGAATTTATGGTCACCCATCCAGTTTTCAAGGTTGTGCTTCAATAGGGTCATTGAGGACTTCTGCTTCACATGAAGTGGGAGCTTATTCAGAACAGCGTCAATCTATGGGAGACAGCTCTGCATCTCCAACATGTTCTGTTAATGTCACAGGCTCGGTTGAGATCCCTGGAGCAAGTGACTCTTGTCCCATTTGATTTGCAGATGTACAGCATTTCCATTAGGCAGGGTCAAAGCCTGCTATGTAGGCCAGGCACAGGTCGCCTCTCAGCAGCCTGTATGATGCAGAGTACAAAGACAGAGCTTTCAGTCTTTCCACATAGGTCATGTTTTGGAGGCCCTGGATTCTTTTGGTCAGAAACCTCTGTGGTCTCTCCAGTTACTGCAGGTGTCTGGTGAGGTACAGACACAAGGGAGCATTGTGCTCAAATAGTGGTCTGATGAGGGCTGAGTACAGCAGAGTTATAACCTCCTTAGTCTTGGATGTAATACCCTTACTCATGAGATGCGCAATGTAGAAAGTTATCCTTACCACTATGGACACATGATGATCAAAGTTTAGACTGCTATCAACCCATGTTCCCAAGTCTCGCACCACTGGGGTTTGAGCTTAAAGGGGTGTTATCCTAATTAGCAGGGGCTACTTCTTTACCAAAGGGGATAATGAAGCTTTTTTTTTTTTAGTTTAGTTTTAGTCCATGGCTTTGGCAGCAGTAATTTGTCTGTGTCAGCCCCTTCTGTAAACTGTTAACATAACTGGGGACTCTATGATTGTGCCCAGTTTACAGTCTTCTGCCGACTTCAGAGAAATAGATTCCACAAACACTAGAGGACCCAGTACAGATCCTTGTGTTACCCCATGGGTAACTGGTCTACTGGTGGAAGTGGACTCCTCAACTTTGACAGTGTGCGTTCTGTTGGTGAGCCAGTTGATTACCCATCTAGTGATATATGGGTTTATCCCCAGCTGGGAGAGCTTCTTAATGATCCCTACATGGGGAATTATGTCAAAAGTCTTGGCTAAATCAAGATAGGAGGTACATACTGCTTTGCCCTCATCCAGGGCTTTAGTAACATTCTCGAAGAAGTCCACCAGGTTTAATAAGCAAGATCTACCCTTGACAAAACCAAGCATTGTCGGGTCAAGAGCCTGACGGTTGCCTACGTCTTGACTGATATGGTCCATGACAATTCTTTCCATGACCTTGCAGATGAGGCTGGTTAGGCTAATGTTTCTATAGTTCTCAGGGTCACTTGATGCATCCTCCCCCCCTTTGTGCAAGGGGATTACTGTTGCTGTTCTCCACTCCGCCAGCACAAAGCCAGTGCTCAGGCTGTGGTTAAAGAGTGTGCCAAGTGTTTCTGCTAGGTCTTGTTTTGGATTGTTTAGTAAGCAGCTTGGGATGTTATCTGGTCCCATAGAGGCTGTGTTTTTGACCTTGGAGAGTGCGTGTATTACCTGTTCTATGAAGATACTCGATAGAGGATTGGTGTCAGGTACACCTTGGGATACGGCTAGTGGGGGCAGGGGGTGAAGTTATCACCAAATCTGTCAACCAGTAGGTTGTCAATTTCTTCAGGTTCAGTGTAAGTGGTATCGTCCACTATAAACTCAGCACACAGCTGGGCATTCCCTTTTAGGTTTTGGACGTGGCTAAAGGATGCCGTATGATTGTCTTTAGCCAGTGATGCTAATTTAGTCTTGTAACTAGCTTTAGAGGACTTTACAAGATTTCTGATTTGCTTGTTTAAGCTGTGGAGGGTACTCTTCCTCAGATGAGTAAGTTCCCTCTTGTTCTTAGATATCAGTTTCTTTCTTTTGTTAAATAACTTATTTATACTTGCAGTCCACTAGGGTGGCTTGTTTTCTCGAGAGGACCTGGTTTTGGTCCTGTTAGGTAAGCCAAGTCAATACATTTAAGTGGCTAAATAGGGCATTTGTGTACTCCTCTGCATAGGAGTCACTGCTGGCTGTGTTAGCAGGGGCTTTGAAATCTTTTATACTATTGCTTAAAAGGCTATAGTTTGCTTTGGAGAAATTGTACAGTTTTTTGCTCCTGTGGGGGTGTCAGGTCTGATCTTTACTTTAGACGAGACAGATTTATGGTCTGACTTAACCAGAGAGGCCAACACACCAGTGGTAGTGCAGTGACCCCTATACTGGTGAGAAATAGGTCTAGGACATTTGAGCCCCTTGTGGGGTTGCAGACTAACTGTTCCCGGGCATTTGAATTAACAAAGTCCAGGAACCTCAGAGCAATCATGTTTGTGCTCATGTAAGTCACCCAATCAATGGAAGGACAGTTGAAATCTCCCACAACCAAGGTGTCTGGCTGTATATTGAGCGATTCTAGCAAGTCCAGGTAGGCAGTGTGCTTCTTCTGGTTCATGGTGGGGGACCTGTATAATGTGGCTACTTATAGTTATTTGAACATGGAGTAGCTCAAGAGAGTCATACTGTCATCAGTCTTGAGGTGTATTTGGATTTAATGAAGATGGATACATCTCCAACCAAAACTAAAACGGAGGCTCTACTGGTGTAGAAAAAAACAAATAATCCAAAAAATCAGTAAGGGAAGACCGCAACCACTAGCTTTATTAACGTAAGCAAATTGCAATAAAACGTTTTCGTCAATCCAAATCCTTGACTTCATCAGATATACACCTCCACCTTTGCTTCTTTCATGCTACTTTTGGGGTCTGAACGGGTGAAAGGCATTGTAGCCTTGTACAGCTGGGGTGCTCTCTGTGACTGCACAGACTTCAGCATCTTCCAAGGTGAGGAGTGCTCTTCCAAGGTGAGGAGTGCTTCCAGGGAGTGCAGTTTACTGTTTAGGCTCCTCACTGCTGCCATAGTACTGTCTCTTTCTTACAGTTGTTACAGCCTCCTTGTACATTACTCAGCTATATCTAAAAAGTATATACTAATAGCCTCTGCTGATATATTAGCCTTAACTGACACTGAGGTCCATTCTGTACTGTTATTTGACAAGTCTTTTTATTTTACTGAATCTATTGAGTATTCAATAACTCTAAATGTAAAATATTTGCATGTATTTGTAGTGTTTAGTCAATGTCTCTTGTATAAGTATCAGTGGAGCTTCAGTTTTCTTCACTAGCCTCAGCTGAAAATGGGCTATACAAGCTGGTTAACCAACTTAACTAACCAGATAACCAAGTAAAGAAAAGTACGGTCTAGTGATAATACTGATAATATCTTAACATTAGTGTCAGGTAAGGTTAGAGATGCATCACACATTTACTACTGAAGACTGTTAGACAAAAGCGCTATAAATATAGTCTGAAGTAACAATGTGTAAATGAGGAGCTGAAAAAGTAAACAAGGCTGTATAAAAATAGCTGATGATGTCAACAAGGAAAAGGGCATGAGAAGAAGCCACTAAATTAAGACTGCAGCAGATGCAGCGTGTTTGTGTGTGTCGATGGGCCATTAAACAGAAGTGTAAGGGAGAGATAATGAGGAATGTGATGTAAGCGAGGATGGAATGGAAACCATGAAAAAAACGTGATCATACAGCAACTGAAAGACAAAAAGAATAGGATTTAGGACAGAACAAAGTATGAAATGCAAAACATGCTGGTACACATGAAGCAAGTACACATCTGTAACACAGAGGTGATGTAACACAAATCAGACATGAAGTCGTAATAGATGCAGACGGAAATGTGCAATGAGTTGAACACACATCTGCAACAAATTGCCTGCATTTAAATGCAAAAATACTTTGACATGCAAACAGTGTAGTACACATTTAAGAAATATTCAACCTGTAATATATGCACTCATGCTTACTCAAACTCACTACCAGTATACACAGACATGGGCATGCAAATAATCAGTGAAGCAATTATGCTGAAACAAGTGCAATGTAACTTCCCACAAGAGACAAGTCAGTGAAGCAGAGTGACAGTACAAAAACTGACTAGAAAAAGTAGTAAAGAAATCTTGCAGTGCAACCGAAACTTACTAATCTTTGCAGAACTACCGATTATGTGTTCCAGTTACCACTTTTTCTTTTAAGGTAATCTCATTGACTCATATTAGCCAGACTAGGTAAAAAAACTGAAGTGCACTTGTGAAAAAGGGGTAGTGAGGAATAAGGCTGCAAAATAACCAGTCTGTACCCAGGTGTGTTTTGCAATGACTTTTTGGGAGAGTCCTTTTGCTGTCTGATCCACCACTGCAAAGAGGAGGTTGTTGGGCTAGTGGCCCTAGAGCCTTTACAATAACTAAGTTTTTTTTTGTAAAGAAAACACAAACAAAATCATTAGACTGATGTACTAATTTGAAGACAGTACCATCAGCAAACAAACATTTTCTTACAGAAAAGAGATATACGTCATGCATTCTGATACCCAAACCAGATCAACCAACCAAACATATGAAGAAATAGCCACACTGGGAATAAATAAATAACAAATTCCTTTCCCAAATTAAACTTCAGGGCCCTATGCCCCCCCCCCCCCCTTTGGTGAGCCTCTTCCTCATAATAAGTGTTTCTTGGTCACTGTCCAGATGTTGCTGGGTTGGACTCAGCTGGCTAATGATCAGAACAGTGGCTACAGCTGCTGGCAGCCACCCTTTGTTCACCTGCCACAGCTGGAAAAGAATGAGCTTCCACGATGGAGGGTTTCCCCTCTTCTCCAAACTCATTAATTTCAGGCTTTTTACTTTACCTTTTTTTACTGGCTGCACTTGAAGGCTACAAAAAAGACAAGCTGTTCCTTTACAAACTGGGGCACTTACGAATATTTTCTCCTGTAAAGGTATGAGGGGCAGAGGTGTAACTGTGGAAGCCCAAACCATGACACATTCCTCAGACTAAAGTAGGATACCTTTAAGAAGATTAAGAGAAAGTAGAAAGTGAGTGTGTGTGTGTGTGTGTGTGTGTGGGGTGGGGTGGGAGGTGGCCCTTGTTCAGAATCCTCTTGGCAGCTTTTACTACAATCATCAGTAGCAATTTTAACATTATCTGGCTAAGACATGGAAGGAGGAGTCGTCAAAGCAAAGAAAAAGTCAGCTGCAATGTTAACTTGACATTTTATTTTCAGATTTTCTTCTCTTAAACATTCAAGAAAAAGACAGCTCCCAAAATTCAGAAATGTTTGTATTATTCCAGTTTACAGACGTACACCAAATGTAACATTCTCTAACAAAAATGAAGTTATGTATTCATATAGGAACTCTTAAATTTCTGATCACCCTGTTTCAATTAAAAAGATAAAATGACAAAAGGCATGATTATACAAGATACACAATTTTAACAGTCTGCTTCAGGAATGCTGCCACTAATGGCATGGTCTGGCCACTACCCATGCCTCAAGGTATACATTTACAGAGTACAAAACTAGATGTAACATTTCACAGACAAATAGCATTGCAGACAGCCATTCTGCAAGGGATTTTAATTTCACCAACATCTGTTCTCCCTCCTAGTTTTTATTTGTTCTTGTTGCAGTGAAGTGGTGCAAATGTGGTGGGAAGATGGATATTTTATTTGTGAGGGTGTCTGCTCTTTCTCTACAGTTACTCAAATGTGGGATCAGTATATTTCAGTAACTGGGGTAGTAAAGGACGTGTCAGCCTACAAAAGAACTATTTTTGTTTTGTTGTTGCAATATTTGTGGATTTTTTTTTTACTCAACTACAGCGATTTCTTTATGTTTGGATTCACTGAAACTAACAAAAATCTAGCCTGAGATCACTATTATGACAGCCACCTTACGATCAAGCCACTCCTGGTGCCCTGAGCAGCCATTCATTTCTGATTCCCCTAAAGATCACCTACCCGTATCCTCCTTCTGGACTATCCAGGACAAAAGTAAAGCTTCTTGTAGATAGCCCCCCAGCCCCCCCCCCCATAGATGACATACATGTTCATACAACTAGGCCTGTTCTGACCCATTCCTGCACATGCACATTCCAGCATCCATTCTTTCATGGATACCGTGCAGTGCAATGTGCACACTGCTGCTACTGCTTTATACCCCAGTCTTCAAAAACATCAGCAGTGCAGCATTCCAGGCCACCACCACCACACCCCAGGATGGAATAGCCAGCATCAGCCACTCCCTCACACCTTCCCTTGCAGACTCCTCCTACATCTGGGTCACTGTCACGGCTTTAACACCCTTTGCCACAGAGTAGATATTACAGTTTGTTGACATGAGATCCTGCATTAGCTTCCTTTCTCAGTTCTTTTACCTCCCTTAAGTCATGAAGCATGCTCCATTATGCAGGTTACTGGAGTTCTCGAATGAATTCCGTTTTACATAAGGTAACTATCAGAAGGAAAGCAACACCAAGTAAAAGTTTTGCAAATTGAAACCTATTTTGTGGCAGCTAGCACTTTTTTATTGTTCATGCCGTTTTCACACTTTATAGAGGTGGTTTGTGAAAGAAAAAAAGCATAAACAAGATACTTGCAATAATACTCTACTATATTATTACTTGAGTAACACAAGATGGGGAATCTGCAGCCCATGAATGCAGGAACGCTTGCCTGTAGCTGGCTCAGCAAACATTACTTGCTGCAAAAATCACCCTAAAGTAAAATCTACTTTCAAAAGAAAACATTGAAGGACCACTGCAGAGGAGGAAAATATTCCTTAAGGACGATTCCTAATTTCAGACAACAAATTGTAAAAAAGAAATTCATCCTGCACTGTCCCTTCAGACATACACACGCTAGAGTATTAGTTAGGAATGAACTTACTAAAATGTCAACAGTTAGAATAGATTATTTTTTTTAGGCCTCAAAGTGGTTATATATGTTGTGAAAGCTGCTGATTGTAGGCTCAAAACACTCAATTTCTTGTCTCCTTTCTTTACACTCTGGTCTTCAAAGGGATAGTACTTAAGGGCCAGGTAAATAACTGATCACATCTCCTCAGCCATAATCACGTAACTCCTTCCTTAATGCCCTCTGTCCATAGAGGCAGGGTAACAGAAAAGTACAGTTGTGTACACTTACCATAAATGTAGATGTTCGTGTGTATTCACTGTTGCAGTCATCACATTTGGGTTATCTGCTTGCAGTAGCCCTCAGTCGGCCTGATTAACAAAGTCTTGGGTCCTGCATCAGTTGCTGTCTCTTCTTCCGTGACGTTAGGTAGTCAGGGGTATAAAACATGCAGCCAATGCCATTACATCAGTTTTTCTTGCCCCAGATGTCAGGTGCCCCCATAATGGGAAGCAATAAAATAAATATAAATATATACAAGGATATACCTCCAATAAAAAAGCAAATACACCAGACTGCGGTGGTGGTGCTGCGGTAGCATTGTCGCCTCACAGTTAGACGTTGCCCGTTCGATTCTCAGTTAGAGCGTCTTCTGTGTGTCGACATGCATGAATGGGCGTTCCTTCGTTGAAGGTTGTGTGTTAGGCCCGGCAAGCCAGCATGTAAAAATCTACTGCCAATCATTAGTGGACTGGAGTCCCGCTGTGGCGACCCCTAACCAGGAAAAGCTGAAAGACACAAACAAACAAACAAAAAAGCAAATACACCAAAAAGCTTTTAAGCATAGTAAAGGAGAGTACAGGCATAGCCAAAAAAGTCAGGGGGCTGGAGGGAGGGTAACCAGGACTGCAACAGTGAATACACTCGAACATCTACATTTATGGTAAGTGTACACAACTGTACTATGTTCTTCGTGTTTCACTGTTGCAGTCATCCCATTTGGGTAGATTACCAAAGCTAAGGATGAGAGGAGGACTTTTTATAGCATTAGGACCAGCTATAAGGCCCTGCAAGACTGCAGTGGCAAAGCCAGCTCTGGATTTAGAGAAAATTGGCAAATGGTAATGCTTGGTGAAAGTATATACAGAACTCCAGGTAGCAGCTTCTAGGATGTCCCTGGTAGGGACACCTCTGAGAAAGGCTGTAGAGGTAGATGCAGCCCTGGTTGAATGGGGTCTGATCCCCTGTGGGACAAGTTTTCCATGGTGCTTATAGCAGAAATTAATGCAATGGCCTATCCATTTAGAAATGGTTTGCTTTGAAATAGCCTTCCCCTCTGCCCCTGCAGCAAATGCCACCAGCAGTTGTTCAGATTTTCTTTGAGGTTTAATCCTGTCCAAGTAAAATCTAAGTTGTCTGTGCACATCTAAGGAGTGCAGTATCCATTCCCTCTTGTTCTGTGGATTAGGAAAGAAGGTGAAGGTTGGCAAATGAATGGACTGATTAAGAGCCACACTGGATACCACCTTGAGCATGAAGGATGGATTGGTTCTGAGGGACACCCTGTCCGCATGAAAGATGATGAAAGGCTCCACTGCCATAAGGGCCTGTAATTCAGACACCCTTCTTGCTGAAGTGATTGCTAAAATTAAGGCTGTTTTCCAAGAAAGGAATTTTAAATCTGCACTAGCAGCTGTCTCGAACGGAGGAAGAGTGAGTTTTTCCAATACAAAGTTAAGGTCCCAGGCTGGAGTTGGGGCTCTCCTGGGTGATCTTAAATTTTTGGCCCCTCTGAGGAACTGCTAGAGCAGTGGATGAGAGAAGAGGGGAGGTTCTGTGTTATAATGAGCTGAAATGGCTGAGGCGTGAATTTTGATGGAGGAAAAAGAAAGGGCCTTGTGAAGCATTTCAATTAAGTATTGTAGAATATGAGGTAAGTTGGGCGCTGCTGTGCTCATCCCTTGAGATTAGTTCCAGGCACAGAATCTTTTCCATTTTTCAGCATAAGATTTTCTAGTACTAGGCCTCCTTGCCTCTAAAATGATGTCCATCACTGGTTTACTGAGGGATGGTAAAAGACAGATTAGGTAATTAACCAGATTGCTAGGTTCAAGGTTTGAAGCTGAGAGTGCAGAATCTGGTTCTCCTGCTGAGACAACAGGGTAGGGGTCTGAGGCAGGTGCCATGGGGCCAACAGTGACACACTGCGCACGAGAGGGTTACCAGTGTTGGCGTGGCCAGTCTGGTGCAATCAATATCATCCTTGGTCTGTCCTGTTTGATATTTAGTAGTGCTCTGGAGAGGAGAGGCAGAGGAGGAAAGGCATAAACTGATAGGTTTTTCCAGCTGAAAGACAGATCATCCACTTTCCAAGCCTGTTTGTGGGGAGTCCTTGTGCAAAATTTGTCTAATTGGTAGTTCTGGGGGGAGGCAAACAGGTCTATATCCCCCATTTGTTTGTCAACATGTTGAAAGTCTTTGGTTCCCGTTTCCACTCGTGTGGGTCCATGTGGTTTCTGCTCAGTCCGTCTGCCAGTGTATTTAGTTTTCCTGGCAGAAACTGAGCTTGTAGATGCACTTGGTAGCTCAAGGCTGTGTTCCACAGTGCATGGCTAGTCTGCAGAGGGGGTAAGAATGGGTACCCCCCCGCTTGTTTATGTACCACAAAACAGTGGTGTTGTCCGTCTTTACCAATAATTGTCCTGGACAAATGTGGTCCTTGAAGGCTGTTAGAGCATTCTGTACAGCTAACATTTCTTTCTGATTGATATGCAGGTGCATTTGATTTGGGTTCCATTTGCCTTGAATGCACTTCCCTGCCAGGTGAGCCCCCCATGCATAGTTGGATGCGTCTGTTGTTAGGATTTGGGCGGCAGGGGGTAGAGTGAATGACAGTCCCTTGTTTTGATGGCAGGCCTCTGCCCACCAAAGGAACTCTAACCGTAGGCAAGGTATGATAGGAATCATTGCTTCCAGATCCTGAGAAGGTTGACACCATAGGCTTTTTAGATACCGTTGTAGTTTCTTCATATGCAGTCTTGCATATGGAATTAGAAGAATGCAGGAGGCCATGAACCCCAAGGCTTGCAGTATTTGCCTTTCAGATAGCAGGGTTTTTGTGGCCACTAGTTTGAAGTAGGTTGTCGAATGAATTTGTTTCTCTGGCATGAGGAAAGCCATCTGGGAAGTTGTACTCAAAGCTTGCTCCCAGGAATATAATTTATTGACAGGGCACCAGGTGAGATTTCTTTTAGTTTATGGTGTACCCCAGAGAAGTTAGCACCCTTTGTACAAAAGCCAGATGATTCAAACGTATGTCCAGGCTTTCTGCCTGAATTAGACAATCATCCAGGTATGGGTATATTTGAATATTTCTTTGCCTGCAAAATGCAATGACTGGAGTTAGGCACTTTGTGAATACCCTGGGCACAGTACATAAGCCAAAAGGCAGTGCAGAGAACTGATGGTGCATGTAGCCTGCCTTGAAGCGTAGGTATCTTCTGCAAGATTCCCTGATTGGGATGTGCAGTTATGCTTCCTTTAAATCGAGTGTTGCCAACCAGGCATCTTTGCTTAGCATAGGAAGCAACTGGTGAAGAGTTAGCATCTTGAATTTTGGAATCATCAAAAAAGTGTTTAAAATAGACAAGTCCAGGATAGGACGCCATGAATTGTCTTTTGTGGGTACCAGGGAAAGTCTCGAGTAAAAACCTTGTCCCTTTTCCTCTTATGGTACAGTTTGAATAGCCTTTATGCTTAAGAGAGAAAGTACTTGCTTTTGAGCCTCTGCCCACTGATTTGGGGGCATATCAGGCCAACTGTTTGGGGTTGGTAACATGTGGAAGTGAAATCTGTATCCTTGGGAAACTATACTTAAAAACCATTTGTCCTGGGTAATGAGTTCCCAGTTTTTTGCATGTAGAGCAATCTTTCCCCCCAAAGGGGCAGTCAGTTGAGAAATGCTTGGAAGTTTTGGAATTAAGTCATTGAGACAGTTTACCATAGGGGGGGAGTTTTACTACTCCCAGATTTGGAAGTGGGGGGCCCCCACTGCTTAGTCCTGTGCGTACCCTGGGACTGAAGACTGGTTGCTCTGCTGGATCTGGGTTGGGACTGAGAAGGCCAGAAGAGGCAGGAAACGACCAATTCTTAGAGGGCCAATGCCTACTAAATCTTGGAGGTTGTACTTGTAAGAAATTTTTAACAGTTTGCATAGATTTAGCTTTTTCCTCCATCTTTTTAAGAACTTCTTCTGCCTTGTTGCCAAAAAGGCATCCTGATTTAAGGGAGCATCCAATAATTTAGCTTTAACATTATCTGGCAAGGATTGCTCCTTAAGCCAACCATGCCTTCTAAGTACAGACCCAGTGACAGCAGCCCTGCAAGATGCTTCTAGTGAATCAAAACCACATTGCAAAGTATGTTTTCCAACCTGTTCAGCAGAATGCATTGAATCCTGTAAATCCTTATTTTCAGCACAATTAGGAATCAACATCATTTTCTGTTTAGGCAATCCAATAATATGCTGCTGATACTTTAACATATGAAACTGGCAGTTTAAGGCCCTAATGGCCAAGGTTGCAAAAGTGTATATGTTCTTACCCCATCTATCCAGCGCCCTGGAGTCTCTATCAGAGGGGGTAGGATTTTTAGCAGTAGTAGCTTTAATGCCCTTGGATCCCTGTGAAATGGTTTCAGGATCCGCAGTAGGATTTTTGAAAAGGAACTTATGAGAGTCAGGAACCCTGTAATATCTATCAGGTTTTCTGGGAGCAGGAGGTAAAGAGTCAGGGGCCAAGCTAGATTCCAAAAAGGCATCATCAACAATGTCTAGTACAGGAGGGATAGCTAAAGGCCTGTGTTGGGGCAGGAGTAAGAAATCCCCAAGTCTCTTTTTTGAATCAGAAAAATCCTGACTTTCCCAAAGAAAATGCTCCCAAAAGTATGCAAGGTTTCACCAAAAGAGAAATCCTCTGGGGGGAGGAAGCAGAGGGAATAGAGTCCTCAGCATCAGAATCCTCATAGGTAGATAAGGTTAATCCTGGTCATCAGAGGAAACAGAAATTTCAGAATCTTGGTCAGAAGTATCATAAGCAAACTCAGTCCTAGGTCTCTTAGAGGGGGAAGGTTGGCTTCCCCTGATTAAAGTAATAAGGTCTTCAGCCATTCTTATCATTAGTTTTTTAGGCATAGAGGCCTGACCATGCAGTCTGGGCATCGGTTTTCTAGGCATGGTTTGAGTTTTAGGCTTTGAAGAAGAAGATGACGTCAATTTAATATGCCAGTCAGTAGGCCTGAATACACCTTCAGAAGCCGGTGCCTGCAAAGTGGCTCCGGACCCATCCAAGGTAGAGACATCCGCAGGTTCCACAGTTGAAGCATCTTGCGACATACCGGAATCCGACTGGGTCTCAGTAGAGGCCTGCGAATCTGAAGTAGCGGCTATCAGGGGCTGCAAAAGCACCTCACTGAGTATCGGCAAACTGGCGACTGGCTTAGGAGAAGTGTCGGCAGCTTTGGACCTAGGCGGCCTATCTCTGTCTTTATCTTTGTGTTTTTTCAGAATGTCGGTAGTCGGATGGCTTACCAAAGACATACCTGGATAATTGAACAGAGCACCAAAATATTTAGAAGCAAAAATATACCGACGATGGATAGTTAGTTGTTTAAATAAGGCACAAAACCGACAGCAAGGTATGTCGTGGTCAGAGCCTAGGCAAGGAATTCAGTACGAATGAAAATCTTTATGAGGTATTTACTTTCCACAAGAAATGCAATTATTTACTTTTACTGACATCAGTTTAGAGCAAGAAAAAGTTTCCCAACGGGGTACTTAGCTTTAAGTTGAAGACTTCAGTTCTGAAATTCAAAAACAAATATTTCAGGAGTCGGCCGACCGTCACTTGTGAACTGCTTCTGCTTTGGGCACCGCACGGCAAGAAAGACTGATGTAATGGTGTCGGCTGCATGTTTTATACCCCTGACTACCTGATGTCACGGAAGAAGAGACAGCAACCGACGCAGGACCCAAGACTATGTTAATCAGGCCGACTGAGGGCTACTGCAAGCAGATAACCCAAATGTGATGAATGCAACAGTGAAACATGAAGAACATGATACAGGATTCTCACCTTCTGCTGGGATGCTCATTTTCTCCTGGACAGCCCTCCAGAAAAATGAAAAAAAAAGATGCTCTCACTTTATTAGCAATTATGAAACATTTCAGTGAAAACACTATCCCAATATGCCATTAGGGTGACAATTTATGTCTCTGGATTTCCACAGATGGATACTAGATTTAATAAAGTACATGCTGCTAATAGTGTGTCCCACAATAAAGTTGTGATTATTTTGAACACACACAGGAAGAAAGGGTAGAACTTCATTTTCTTTACAGAAGACAATTTCAGTACCGAGCAAAAAGAAGCAGGAAGACCATACCAGAATGACTCCAGAAGGGTAGCTCTTCTACCTCACAGAGAAGAAGCCTCAATTCAGCAACTACGTACTGTCATCAGTAAGAGGCTTATCGATGGTACAGTGGTGCAGCATGTGGACAGCAACAGATGTGCTTCAGCATACATCTCAGCACTCAGAATAAGGGAAAAAGCAGGTGTTGCAGCAGTAACCCTTTCACTCAACCTATGGAGCGGTCTATGCATTATACATGGGCATACCTCTCAACTCTCCCTAATTTTCTGGAATGTCCCTGATTTTATGACACATTTTTGCTCTGTCGCTCATAACACTTTTGATATTCTAGTAAATCACAAAGGATTACAGTCAGTCATTAACACCAAACATTATTGTTTCATACTTCTTATTGTTCAGAAAATTCATGTTGATACAAAACTTGTTATTATAGTAACTTTTTAAATGAATTAGAATTATATTTAAAAAATATGTCCCTGATTTTGGACCTTTGTCCCACCAACATTTTTGCATCTGTCCAGAAATCCTGAGCTATGAAATGCTGAAGTATACCTACAGGCCCTGGTTAAATAAATAATACTAATAATATTAAAAAAATAAATAAATAAGCCATTCAAGAGATGTGCAATGAGAAGAGAAGGGGATGTCATATACTAAAATTAGATTTTGATGGAGGGAGAGAAAAAGAAATAAAATTAAATGTGCCTGTTTTCCTAGAACTATAAATTTTGCCTCCACTACTTGGCTGGATCAGACCAATGGACATGCCCAACAGGCAGTGAGTACAGTCCATTATATTCAGTTGTTGGATAATTCAGACTCAACTCCTCCTGATACCATTCTGCTAAAAAGGCTAGCGCAAAGAATAGCAGCAACCTTAGTATCCGCAGCTGTGTAGTTTCACACAAGTTTTTACAGCAGAGACCTCTGAAAACTCATAATGTGGAGCACTACGGGTGGGTCTTCACACAACTACGTTCCACATGACAGGAAGAATAAGCAAGCTCCTAAATCTAGGAAAATGCACCAAACAAAACAATGAAAGAACCTGCAGTACTTGGGTCTATATTAGAACACCGAACATTAAAAATTTTGAGTGTTCTAATATCGAACCCTATGAATCGAAAATTTAAAACATCGAACATTCAGAACAGCAAATGTTTTCCTAGGGAAAAAATTTGCTGTTACAAAACACATACACACAACACAAGCACACCAAACAAACAGCAATCCACACACATACACCTAAACTCATACACCTAACCCTACACTAAACTATACATACACCACTAACTATCCACTTACCTTAACCCAAACCATAACCCTAAGGTCCATCACTATCGCACAGTCACCTCACCCGCACCCTAACCCTAACTCACCTACCCCGCCCTAACCCTCATGTCCACACAATCGCACACCTACCTGACCCGCACCCTAACCCTCACGTTCACACAATCGCAAACTTATCTGAACCCAACCCGTAACTTTCCACCACAGCGCTGAAAATACCGAAGCAACAGAAACAGACAACCAAATTCTTTCCCTAGGAAAAAATTTGTTTTTCTGTTTCTTCGATATTTTCAGCTTTCGCTGAAAACGGGTTGATATTAGAACACTCGAAATTTTGAACGTTCGGTGTTCTAATATAGACCCCAGTACATACATATTATTGCAATCAGATTCCTAATGTGACATAATTTGTAATGTTTTCGTGAAACAATGTATGTTAACCTGAAAATGGGTGTGTAAACTCTTAAGTACTATTCTGTCACATTATTTATGACATTGGAAGAGGAATAACGACACAATTCCTCTTCCCGGGTAGCATCCTTTCACGACCTAACAATGAAAAATGCAATAAACATGCCTGCGGCTTCTGAGTCCTGTGAAGAAGGACTTGTTTATTCTTTTCTATTTTTTTACATCTTTGTTATACAGCTTGTGACCTCAACTTTTAACACAAAAACAAGTATGCAGAAAACTGAAGACAAACTAATATTACAGCTAAAAAGTGCTATTTAGTAAATTAATACTGTAAGCAATATAATGTACATTCAGTGATTACTACACTGAGAAATGTCATAAATTAAAATATCACAGTATCAAAATACAAATCTAAAATACTGAATCTCACTGTCGTCTACTGAAAAGCAAGAATACGTCCGTAAGACATCCCTTCTTATGAAGACTCCAACAGATGGTGAAAACGTCAGCAAACCAACATTTTGTAAAACCCATGAGCTGGAATTCGATATATTGTACAAAGTCCACGGAAAGGCTTTAATAGCACTGGCATTCCCATGGTAAGATAGTGTGACCTGTAAAACACAGGATCAACCCAATACTCACAGTTACATGACTAAAGATCATCAAAAGTTGTCATACATTCAGAAATTCAACAAAGATGACATTGCATAACGATGACTCTGAAGCAGCAGTCAGGTTTGTTTTATGTTACAATGAGTAACATCGAAAAGTATGCCACCCCAGAATACAAAATTTGACCGTTATTCCTCTGTCTGCCTCATACGCAATGTGGACAGACTAATAATTAGTAGTTTACACACACCTTTTAAGGTTAAGATACATACTTTCAGCCAAACATAACGATTTATGCCAATTTGGAAATCTGGTTGTGATAATACGCAAGTACTGAACCTGCAAATGGGCACTTATTTTGTGAAACACAAAATCTTACTAACCGGTAAGTTTTCACATAAAATTTTTGTGCCAGTATTGTAGCAGACAAAAAGAACACCAATATTCATATACAGCGATATTTTTGCTAAATTTGGCAACAACTATAAAAATGGATTATACACTTTATCTGATAGTGAGAATAAAAATAATTACTTTAGCAGAGGCAGCAGTTATGTAGGACATAGCTGCATGCCACCGTAGCACAGATGCATCTCATCTGCTGGGCAGATTTTCCCCAGAAGCAATACTTATGCCTTGCTGTGGTCTCTTAGCTTAACATTCTAAAATCTCATCTAGACTTTAGCATTCCTTGTTTCGGTCTATGAAGGGTTAAATCTTTACAATGCTGGTCCACAGAGAAATGCTTAAGTGATCCCTCTGCAGCACGTCCCTAGAGACATAAGGCTGGTGATATCAATGGCTTACTGCAGGCCATTAGAGAATCTGACATCAAGTATTCCACACTTACTGATTACCAGAAGTGAAAGTCATCATCATACTCACTCACTGAGCTGCCACCTGTGTACAATGCCCTCCATTTTCCAAAAACACCACCTCATCACATCATCTGATTTTTGAAAAGAGGCTGAAAAACTGGATGCTTCTATGACTGAAGCAAAACTCAGGCATAAATGTAAATAGGTAAGCAGTTAAAGCACTGGGAGCCAGAAGTACTGAGTTCTGATCTCAGTGCTCAGACAAATGGGCACATCACCTGAGAGATGGTTTCTAGTCCAGACAATGATAGCTAAAGATAAGTGAGCTAACTTTGTATTAGATTTAGCTAATCTGAAGTAACTGTCTTCTGTTTCCCTCGTTTAGTGGGAACAAGCCAAAAAAAGAAGTACCAACTGAATACAGAATGTTGGTAAAGCAAAACTTCTTTGTAAAGAATTGGAAAAGGAATAAATACTTGCTGTATCAGCCCATGTAATACGGTTCCATTGCAGCTCTGCATCCCAGGGCAAATCTCTGTAGCCTCCATGTCTTCCAGAAAGACCAACATCAAACACATTTACGAAATCACGCACTGAGACGATGTGGCAGCATTAAAGGATCCTGACAGACATCTTCCACTCCAAGTACCACATCTGATACCAACACTACTCTGGATGTTTTGTGCAAACTATTAAGGCAGTAACCTAACAAATTTTATGTAATAGTCCAGGGGTTGATTCCCTCAGTCTCCATTTGTATAACTGCTTACTCTGATTAAGCCACTTAACCAGACAGTTCAGTTTTCTCAGGTTACCCCCGAAAACAGGCTTGTACTTAGTGGGTCTACCCAGTTAACAAATTAAAAAATAAATAAATAAATAAACAGACCAACACCACGACACTGCTTTGCATTATGCACTTAGTGTGTCTATTGGTTATACACAAAATAGAAGTAGGTATCCTACTTATGTGTGCTCTGATGCTACAAGCACTTCTATGGACTCTCCAACTGGATACAAAAAAAGTACACTTGTGTGACTGTACCCAATACAACAGTAGATGTTCAGATACAATGACTGTTGCTGGTGGAATTAATTAATGGAACTAAGCTGTAGATGGACATACATCTTCTAAACAGATGTTGAAGAAGTTAGATGTGCTCAAGAGACACGGGGCTTTCACACTGCAGCTGCCAACAGAAAACCCATCTATTAAAAAAGGGGGGAACTTGTGCCATCTTCGGGGGGGGGTTCCACTACTGATACTTGTCCTGTCAAACTGGAATTCATCTAGACAGCACAACGGTAGAAATACAGCCAAAAAGCAGTAGACATTGAATGTCTTGCAAAGACACAATCCTAACCCCCCCCCAAAAAAAAATAGTACTCTGTCTACCAGTTACCTACCAATGAAACCATTAGGTAAGGAGCATTAATTGTACACATCTAAAACTTAAAAAAAAACTTATCTAAGAGAAAACACAAACAAATAAAACACTTTACGGCAGTGTCAAATATGTACATTTTGTTTTCTTTTTTTTGGCAGACCCACCCTTTACACAGTAAAAGGTGGTAGGAAGAGAGATAGGACATACAACAATAGAACAGGCGTTTCTAGGCCTGACAGGCAGTTGCACAGGTACTAGAAACTGCTTCCTTGGTTGTTTACTGGTTGCGTTGTCTGACTGAATGCTAAGAACACTACTCTTCTTCCTTCCTTCTCGCCCGGCTTGTCTCAGGGATCTCATGTATGAGTAGGTAAATGAGCACAGTTCTTAAATTCAATCATGTCATTAGTTCGTTACTGAAATCTACATGTAAAATAAAGGATTACAGATCCCTTCAAAGACTGTACCGACCAAAAAAATAAATACAACTTTAAATCTATAATGCTTTTTTTTTCTTTCCTTTTTTTTTGCATTTATTTCACTGCTTCCTGCTGACTTTTTTTTTTTTTTTTACACTGCTGAAATCACTGCTGCTACTGGCCACACCTGTACCACTCTTTGCCACAGAAAATGAATACTGAAGAGTGTCAGACTTGACACAAGTGCAGTGACACTTCCCCCAACACTTTTCTCCAGCTCTTCCTTAACCTCAAGACTGAAGAAGCTGGCGCTATTAAAAAGGACATTAAGATAGGGCACCTTAAAATTCTTGGCAAAATCTGGTGCGATTATGTCATAACTATGATACTGGCTGTCCTTGCTAAACCATCAGCTTGCACTGTTCAAACAAAACTTTATTAACATACCCAATGAACAATACCCTACCAGTGCCAGAGTACTTAAAATATTACACATAACTCAAAATGATATACTATAATTTACCTTTACAATTCACTTTTTTTCTGACCTTACTTAATAGAATTTGCTTTTCAACATTTCCTCTCCATTTACTGCTTCTCCTCCCAGTGGATCTACCTCTATCCAGGACGTCTTTACCTCCATGCCAAATTCTTTTTTTCAGTACTATCTATCCCTCTTGGTCTAAACACAGATACTAGTGCACCCACTGATTCAAAAACTTCCTTCTAGAAATTCCTTTACTTACCTTCTTTTTTCTACTGCAACTACCCCCTTGATCAAATGTATCACATTCTCCAGCTTGGGACCAACTTCTATTTTAGTACTATCATAGCCACTGTTAATAATATTAATGCATAAAGCTCCTATATTTCATTTGATATAACTTTAGTTAAAAAAAAAACATGCACTGTCGATACTTCCTGAGAATTTATCAGCCTCCATATAAATGCCTCTAAATTCTTCTCTCAAATTTCCTTATTTTTTTTCAAAATGCCCCAAAAATATGTACTCAGTCTCCTATTTCTTCTGTTTGACATGTGCAACAGCACACTCCCCTCATCACATAGGTCTCATGTAATCTTGTAGGAGTGCGACTGCAATAAACTTACTCTTACAAATCACATTCATCTCCTTTACACTGCCCAACTCCTGAAGAGAAGCAACAAATGTGCATGACTACTTTTCTTTCTGTTACCTGGTAACTAACCATCTAGCCTCCCCAACTGGCACGTTCATTACCTTCATGGGTACAAAAGCCCTTTGCCAATTTACTCGTATTAGGGGCAAGAAGTGAGCAGCAGTCTATCATCCTTTCTGGTGATCAAGAATTCTCTATCGTTTCTTCCCTGTACAAGCCCGCTAAACCCAAGGTGAGGGAATTTCACCTCCTTCCATGAGTGATGTCCTCTCAAACAGTCTTGCCTCCCCATTAAAGGCAAAGCGTCTTTGGTGGTCCCCAGTATCCACTAAAGATACATGGATTTCACTCCTACAATATAAAACTATCATGCCGCCCTCTCTGGCCAACTCCTCCAGAGATCAAACTGCTAATCACACCCAAATCAACTAAGCTGTAATTAGGGCTTCATCCCTCTATAGAAATTGGTAATATAATTAATTTTAGCTCTGACAAAAAGTTTTGCTAAAAAATTTAGACACTACCTACTAGCGGCCTTCTGGGTCGAAATGGTTATTTTTATTTATGTAGTAAATATGCCTACACCACACAAAGCTGTGCATTGTGAGACGTTTGTAAATATCGTGCGTATAATTCTTTCAAAGTAATAATTTCCAGCTTTTTCCATAGTGCAAAAGGATAAAAACCTGACTACAACCATATGATATAAGACTGGGTACTGCAGGAGCTGAATGAGTAGCCAATGCCAGCCTACCCATCTTAGAGGAAGGGGGTGGTACAGTTCACAACAGTAGTGCTCCATGGCACATGGATGTGGGCATGGCTTTGCAAAATTTTTAGAACTCATATGCAGAAGTATGTACATGCACACAAGAAAATACAACAGACCCCAGAATGTGCACATCAGTCACTTGAGATTAGGCCAAGAAAGACAAAAAGTCCTGATAGTTGTCTGGATCAATTAGCTTTCCTTCTTTAAAAGGGGAATAAATGGATGTAATTAATGTCAGGGGGTAGATGGTTAGCAAGCAGAGGTTGGGGCTCATCTGTCAAACAAACTTCAGAAACATAAAATGGATGAATGCAACAATAACTACTTTTTTTTTTTACTTTTACCTGCCCAGCCCATGACAGTGACAAAGAGCTATGATAATAATGCATTGTGCACATTTTATAAGCACTAATGAGTTATGCTGAAGTGGAATGATAGAGTTTATGAAATAAGCTCTCTCTCCCCTCCCTATGGATCCCATAAAAGGAAGCTTACGGATGGCCATTTGAATAAATTTGTTAAAGTTTACTCCCTTCATCTCACTATAATGTAGGCACTGCAAGATTGCTTTGTGAGACAACTGCATGCTGAGTGAGTTTCTTCCTCCCCTACTGCTGGGGGACTGTACAGCTAGTATAAGTGCATGGGGGATCACTTGCAATCAAGCAACTGGTTTACAAATGATTGTGGCTTGATTAATCATATGGAAAAATGATTCAACAGCCATCAATGGACAGTATACTGAGGACCTAATTTTACAAGTGAATATATACTAGTTTATTATAAATCTTTTAATGTAAAAACACTTGCTGCATTGGTTATCTGTCAGTGCTGTTTCTCCTACAGGTGTTTTATTTACTTACCAGGAAGGTAAAGCTCTGCTCTGTATTCCAGTGCACTGTAAATATCAGTTAAAAATCATTGTCTTGAAGAGAACATGTTAACATGACCGATTATTGAGAGGTGGCATAGAACTCTCAAGAAGCAAAAGTTAAAGAAACTGTAAAATGACAGACAATTGCTAAAAGAATTGATAAGTTGCAGTGGAGGACAGCCAAATTTCTGTACACATGAAAGGAAACCTCCAATTCAGAAACAAATTAATGTATACACAAAGTTAACTTAGTAAAAGATTACAAGTGCAGTAAAAATGAAGTGTGATGATAACATGTTAAGTCCCGCAAATAGAAATGTAGTGAAGATCTTTGAAATTCTTTTTCTATGAGCCTTTTATCTCCAACTGGCTTATTATCAAGCAACCCTATTGGTTATGAGCCCATTCATGACCCATACTGAGAATGGTAAGGAAGTAAAGGTCAACAGCAATGACCATTATTTAGGCAGCCAAGGAAGTGGTCTGCACCCTCAACAGCACCCTGATAATGATGTAATTTCGTCACTTCTGTTAAGGTCCCCGGTGGCTGACGTGAGCACCTGAGTATGTGTGTGTGTGTGTGTGTATATGTGTGCTTGCACATTTGTATGCTCTTCTCCACCTACATGGTTAGGGATCACCCAAGCTCATGTCCTCGCTCCAGGCCTCAAGTCAGTGTTAGTTGCTCACTCCATCCTCACCTGCCCAGCTGTTCCCAAAGCTACTATTCTGAAGTCAGGTCATCTGGATCATAGCCAGGGTTCTACTCATCTATGTCACACAGCCAGGCAACAGCCTTGAATGGTGACAAATACGAGAGAAGAACATCACCATCATTCACTTCTTGTTAGAGAAAAAAATAGCTCTTTTACTGACCTACAAAGGTTATGGCCACGATAAACAACACTGAACCCTAAAGTTGGAAATCCATGATTACAGTACAGCTTCAGTACAGTTCACTTTTATCACACTGCTTGTCCAGTAAAGACTTACTTTTTCTTCTACCTTAACTAGAAGTCTGTGTTATTTATTCTGATTCACTTACAACCAGTGAATCAAGACATAAAAGTAGTACGCATTTTTTACATGTAAAATAAAAAGATGCATTTTGGACAGTGAAGCAAATGCACACACTTCAGAAATAACATCTCTGCCAATCTCTACATGAAGTAAACCCTCTTTCTCTATCTCACTATTATTTTTTCTTTATCTTTTTCTGCCCTGCTTTGATCCATCAGACCTTTAACACCCCCAACAATCATTTTGGCTGTCATTTGTTAGTAGAGGGGTTGAAAACACACCGGCCAAACGCCCATTATTCTGGCAGATTGGAAAAATTCTACACCTCACCTTCACTACTTCTTGTGACCAGATGGTAGTGTGCCAAAGCAAGGTCTACAATACTGCTTCCACACACCCAGCTCAGCTACAGTGCTACACAGCTTTGGAAGGATCAGGCATGCTGTCCTTATAAGCTGAATGCTGTTGAACCTTCTCTGTCCTCCATCTGGTGAATCACAACAGTGATATCCTGCTGCAAGCCCCCTAAGGGATGGACAGGTCAACATGTGTCACTTATTGCCATCTTTCACCTCAACAGACTATCCCAGCACTCAGACTCACTATACAAACATGGGGTATAACCAAAGTCTTATCTCTCAGAGCCATAAAGCCAGCTTCTAGCCCCCCCACCTTTGATAGTTACTTTAAAAAGAAACCACAGCTAAAAATATCTAAACTTGAAAAATCAGACCTGCACTTATGAAAATACATGGGGCAATCAACTCAAGAGGTGGTATTACGCAAATGAAGCAAATTGATTTATATACTAATTGCACAATGGGCTAAAAAGCCACGAACAAAGAACAGTTCAGGAGACAACAAAAAAAGCCTCATCACTGCCTATTTAAGAATAACTGCACCTGAAGTGTCACACACAAATGAACCGCATTTCATCACCACATACCCTTCTTGACGATTCTGTAGAAGAGAGCACTACAAAACAACACTACCTAGAAGTGACAGTGACTTCACCAATAAAACCCTCTCTCCACTACTAGACGACTTGAAATGATTGGTTAGTTTCCTGTGGCAGTATATTCAGCTTCACACATGCTGCCTTAGACTAGTTTCAACTATCAGAAAGAAACAAAAACAGAAACCTTAAAAACATGCAAGATCACTGAAAGACTGAGGCAATGCTGCCTGTGCTAAAAGCAAGCATTCTGAACTGCTACTTCAAGAAAACAATATGCTGTACAGAAAAAATGATGATACAGCTGTGTGTGCCAAACCACTAGTGAGAGACCCACTGGTGTGTAAGTGACAACTGTTGAAGACCACGTGGTCTGTGTTTGTCTCCACTAAACACATTTACATGAACTGAATTTCCCTTTGCTACTTAAGCACATAGGCTTTCAAATACAAGACAGAAATGTGCCCACATCTCTTGGTAAATTAAAGTCAAGCATTATGAAAACATTTAAAACAGGAACTTGCCAGTAAACATGTCTAATTTTTCTAGGAGCTTTCACATTTGTAGTCAAAGAAGCTCAAAATCTAGTGATTTCAGAAAGACAGCCAAGTAAAACATGAAGAATCTACTGCTGGGAAAAGAATGCTGCAAAGCAACACTATGGCACCTTGCCAGCACAAACTGCATCTTCCAAGACATTAACAGAAAATGTTTGCAGTGCTGTTTTTGAGATCTTGAAGTAGTAGCTTGGCAGTATTAAACACTGGAAGAAGCAAGAAGTCTTCAAGATTAACACACTGGTAAAAATGAAAGGCACAGTTTCAAACAGGCATAGGACAGAGCTCCAAAAAATCCAAGAGCTGTTACTGTAAAGACGGAGTAATAGACAAATGGAATTCACTTTTGTCTTCAATACTCTTGCCAGATGACTCAAACAGTGCTTTTAATGAACAGATAAACAGTGGCCTAAAACAACTTAAAAAAAACATCTCTTCTGCATTATACAAATGCCACCTCAATATCGTCCTGGACAGCTAAAACAGATACACAGGACCGGATTCAGATTTCTCACAGTGATATGCGAGGTACCTTAAGATATGCCTCTTTCACAAAGAGTTTTGTGACCTCTTCTAATTTTTTTTTTTACGTTTAATTTTAATTTCTGCACTCTACCATTTAACTCCTGTACTTATCTCAATGCTTAATTATTACATACCCTAGCAGCCCAAGAGCTGTAATCTTTTATAGAACTTTTTTTGTTAATCCTTAAGTTCTTATATTTTAACTTCTGCATTTATATATTCATTATTAATTATTATATATACTCCATTAGCCTCACAGGCAGTACTATTTTACTTTTGTTGCTTTATTATCCATGTTTGCAGCTGTTAAGCTTGTGTTTGTGATTTATGTATTCTATCTAGTCTTACAAATACATAAAGTGGGATTGGCTGACTAAGTAATCAAAAACTGTGCTCCCTGAAATGTAGCACTCCGACACACTGAGTAATCAAAAAAAGGTGCCCTATGAAGTGTAGCACTCCTTACACATACCGAGAAAAAAATGGTGCCCTCTGAAGTGTAGCACTCCCCAACACATTCTGAGTAATCAAAAATGGTGCCCTCTGAAGTGTAGCAATCCCTACATATACCGAGAAATGAAAAATGGTGCCCTCTGAAGTGTAGCACTCCACACACATTCTGAGTAATCAGAAATGGAGTCCTCTGAAGTGTAGCTTGTACTGAGTAATCAAAAATGGTGCCCTCTGAACTGTAGCACTCCCTGCACATACAGAGTAATCAAAAATTATGCCATCTGAAGTGTAGCGCATACAAAATAATCAAAAATGGTGATCTCTGAAGTGTTGCACTCCTTACACATACTGAGTAATCAAAAATGGTGCCCTCTGAAGTGTAGTGAGTACTGAATAATCAAAAATGGTCCCTTCTAAAATATAGCGTGTCCAAAATTGTCCAAAATGATATCCTCTGAAGTGTAGCGCATACAGGATAATCAAAAATGGTGCCCTCTGAAATGTTGCACTCCCTACACGTACCGAGTAATTAAAAATGGTGCCCTCTGAAATGTTGCACTCCCTACACGTACTGAGTAATTAAAAATGGTGTTCTCTATAGTGTAGCGCACACTGAATAATCAAAAATGGTGCCTTCTGAAGTGTGGCACTCCCTACATGTACTGAGTAATCAAAAACGGTAACTTCTGAAGTGTGGCACTCCCTACATGTACTGCAGTTTCTATAACTAGAAATGTAATCCGAATGTTTAATGTCAGGCAGAATTTACTGCTTTTCTGTCTTGCAATATCAGGCAAATAATGAACCTGCTCAACAATTTACACCATGTAACTACCAAAAGATGAAGAAAACAAGAAAAATGTGACTAACTTTATGTGGAGAGAAGAGCAGGAGAAGAATTTATACATATTACACATACATATTCTAAGAAAGGGCAGGAGAAAAAGTATGATGCATCATGTAAGTTAGCATGAGGATTGTATTGTCAGTGAACTTTACTAACGGAGGAGTTATGAAGCTAGTTCTAAATGAAAACATTCAGATGCTGATATAAAGGGAGAAGAATTTGAAAAGGGATGCTACTCACGAAGAAAGCCACTAAAAATGTAGGATTCATGACTGAGGGTGCAATTTGCTGCTCTTCGAAATGAACCCTCAAAGGAACAATTAGAAAAACTCAGAAGAAAAGCTAGATGCTAACCTTGCATTTCTGTGGAAAATCCAAATTTAAAGTTATCTGATTTAGGAGATAATACAAGTGACCATTCAATAAATCAGCTGACCTTAGCAAAAGGCAAATGCACTGGGTGGAACTCTAAGGTACTTCCTTCCCTCTTTCTGTTCTCACAGAATTCTTAAAAAAAATAAAAAAATAAAAAAACAAGCTTTCACCTTTCATGCTCTAGACTCACAAACTCTTCCCTTGACCTTGAGAATGCATCCCTCTGCTGGAGTTAAGAGGTAGGTGTGCCCCACTGATCAGTATTTATTCACTCCCCCATCCAAAAACAGGTAATGCAACTACAAATAAACACACAAAAAAATTACTTAAAAATAAATAAATACACAAAACGACAAAGCTACAGAACTATAAACTTGGTAGTTTACTTAGCAGAGATCCTGCCAACACAAAGGTAGCAGTTAAGCAAGCCATCCAAATGCAGGGGTTGTTTGGAACAGGAGTGGTGGGAAATTAGCCTTCTTGAAGATGAACTGACTGAATGAGTTTTCACATACCTATTGTATATGCTTTTGATAGACTATGGTGGGTAAAATATTTAGGAACAATTTCAAACAGTGGCCAGAAAACTCCACCAAAGGGGGGACGGGCAGAAAAAAAGAGGAACTTCAAGGAGGATGCACTGATGAATAACACTCATGAATTGCATGTCCAACTGCACTGCCTGAAAAAGGTGCAAAGAAATGACTATGTGACTATGGCCCATGTTGTTACAGACAAATTCTTAGAACACACACACTAGAGTCAGCCCCAATTCAGTGGGGTGTGTTGTCACAAAAATGGGAAAAGACTGATTAACTAACATTCTGGTGGCAAATGGAGGAGGAGGGTGCTGTGACTTGAGTGATGTCCAGCTGTGCGATAATGCCTAAGCATTCCAAATGCACACTGGTTAAGGGAAGTTGTTATGATGGGGAGATCTACCTTTTACCCAGGCTCATAGAGATAGTACAGTTGTGTTAAATCTTATAATGGTAGATGTCTTTACCTTCACTACTACAGTATTCTTAACATATGGGATTCCCTGGCATGGAAACCCAATGTCCAACCAGTCTATCAAAGACTCCTGTTGTTTTAAAGCTACACTGAATGTCACCCAAAGGTTCCTTGCAAAGCATAGAGCACAAAGGTGAAATTCAGGCCTACCATAGTCAGAACTGATTACCACAGTAAGAACACTAGTCCAAGGAACCCAAGAGGTAATCTGTACATCCAGGAAGGCAAAGGACTAGGGGGGAAGGACAGAGGGAGTGAATACTGCAGCAATGAAGGCAACGCCATCTACGGTTATGGTAAGATTTTACACAACTGTACTATGTCCTTACATTCACTGCTGCAGTATACTTAATATATGGGAGCGTGCCAAAGCTCAAGAGGAAACTAGGGAGGGGGAAGGAGCACAAGAGTCCCCTAAAAAGCCAAGAAGAAAACGGCACTAGCAAAACCAGTCCTAGCTCTAGAGATACCATCCAACTTGTAGTGCTTGGCAAAGGTATGCATAGCACGTTGCTGCTTCAAGAATAGAATTAGTATCTAAGCCCTTAAAAAAAGCACCTGAAGAAGTCACAGCTCCAGTAGAATGAGCTTTGACTGAAGAGGGAAGGCTCTTGTCATGAAAAGTGTAATAAAAAGAAACGGCTTTAGAAATCCAAGAAGAAACAGTTTGCTTGGATACAGCAAGTCCCAAAGATCTAGGATGAAAAGAAACAAATAACTGATCAGATTTTTTAATAGCCTTAGTCTTATCCAAATAAACCCTGACTTGAGAAATTTTGAAGAACCTCTGGGGAAAAAGGGAAGTTGTTCTTGAGGAGGCTGAGGAATTCCCATAAAAGGAGGATGGGATTTCCACACCATGAAGCACCCCTGACAAATGACTGACAGAACCCAAGAATCCTGAGTGATCTGAAGCCAAACAGGAAGAGAAAGAGAAAGGCGAAGAGAAAAAGGAATGTGGCTGGGAAGGGCTAGATAGTCATACAGCACCTGGTTTGTCTAGAAAGGAAGGCTTCAGAGTCCCTGAAAACTGAGGAGCCTTAGCAGGAGGAGCCCGTTTGCCACTCATTACCTTTAGTAGAAGGGTGGGATTGCCTTCGAACAAAGGCACGCTTAGCAGGGTAGTTTCTCTGAAATTTAGGCACAGGAGAAAAAGACACATGTTTAAGGTCCTGTAAGGCCTTACCCTCATCCTGAAGGGAATTAAACAAACCAGCAGCAGCTTCCCCAAACAAAAGCTTAGAATCCAGAGGATTATCTATTAACTTAACCTTAATATTTTCAGGTAGAGGTTGAAGCCTAAGCCAAGAATATCTCCTCATCACTCAACCACAGCCCTAGAAGAGGCATCTGCCGCATCATAACTACATTTATTAGAATGACAAACAGCTAGAGAGGAAGTCCCTAACAAGGAAAGAACAGAAGTTTTACCCTCAGAGTCCGGAAAAACATAAATAAGTTGACAGGGCTGAGAAAGAAGAGCCAGGTCATAGGATGGTTAAAATATGCTGGTTTTACATATAAAGAAGATCCTTTAATGAATTAATATGATTAATTTCTATTTACCATGGATTTCACTTAAAAAAATTCCTAACACTGAACATGTGACATACTCTTTCAATGTGGAACTCTGAGGAACTTCGAGGAACATGAACTTTTTAAGACCCCAAATAAGGTACGTTCCTGGTAATGAGGTACACTTGAGAGGTATGCTGGCACCTTAGGTGTCAGCTAGAGGAGGGGAGACTGGAAGATTCACTCCATGATATGAATTAACAAGCACTCACACCAGCAGATCTTTCAAGATGGTGCTGATCATGGAAATAAGGGTAAAACTTAGCTAGGCTTGTAAGAGGCCTAGGGCCATTAGCCTATTAACCTGCTATGATCCTATGATCCTATTGCCCAGTGTGCATAAGAAGGTGGGGAATGAGTAAGTCATAATTAAAAAAAAATCCATATAAATGCAATAAATGACACTGTGCTGGGAAGTCTTGGGTTTCTCTTTGGACTGGGATCAAGCAGTAGACCAGATTAAGGGCAGGAAAGCTGTACAGGGGTCATACAACTTTAAAAAAAAATGGGAAAATGATCAGTAATTATGACGTTTCAGCCTATTTATTTTTTTAAGCACTAGACAGTGGTGAGAAAGTTTTTTGTGAATGTGGAAATCTGAGAGGTTTCTAGGTTAATGAGAACTGATGATAAACAGATGATACACAGAGGAGGCTACAAAACAGAAAGATGCATGCTGTAATAATAACAACAACAACAATGTAGTAACTCTCAAAAAGAACGACATCCAATAACCTAAAATTGTAGTCCTTCCTCTCCCTTTCTACCCACCTCGTAAAGCAGCACTCCACAGACCACACCTTCTTGGCACACCTCTCAACTGCCCAGTTTTTTTGCCTCAAAATTTTGGTCTGTTCCTCTTAAAATTTTTGGTTTTCTGGTGAATCATTGGGATAATCTGAAGAATGAATTGAGTAAATAATGTCATACATTTGAGTTTCAGACTTCATATCCTTTAGAAAATGCATTTTAATACATACACTGTTATTCGAGCAACTTTCTAAGTTTATAAGAGCAATATTTAAAATCTGTCCCTATTTTTGGGGCTTTGTACCCCCATTATGTCAGGCTTTGTCCAGATTTCTTGGGCTAAGAGGTTGAGAGGTATTCTTCTTAGTAATGGCACCCTAAGCACGGGGATCTCTACCAACAAATCTGACAGGCACCACTCCTTGCCCAAATTCGGACAACTAGTAAAATTTCTGAGTAAAAACCTTCTCACAAGTGCTCCTCCTCATAAGGCATTCATTAACTCCAAACTCCCCTTTCCTCCTATAACCCATCAACCTGCTGCTAAACTTTTCAATAAGGCATTTATCTTAACAATGCCCCCCATTCTCTCTTTCCTTCACTCCCCGATTCATATCACTTTCAAACTCTGCTTGCCTTACTTCCAAACAGCTACCTCCTAGTCTTCCTTCCTACCTAACCACTCTACCTTGATCCTATATACTTGGGAAACATATAACACACACTGTGCATGTTATGGTATACTTCTTGGTACTAAAAGCTGTGGTTAGTGTTCATCACTAATTCTCTTAGTGGAATATCCAAATAATTGCAATATAAATTTGTACTCTGTTTTACTTAGCTCTTTATGCTGGACTTTGTACTTTCATATGCAATATACTTGTATATGTTGGCTGTACCTGAAAAGGGTCCACCTGGAGCAGTTCTACCCATTAACAAATGGTTAATAAAAAAAAAAATAAAATAAATAATGCGCGTTTGGTTAGACAGGTGTGCTTTGGTTTTGTAGAAGTGGCCTAGTTTATGGTTTGTTTTCTGGGCCACTAACAATATAACTGTCAACTGCTTTGTTTTATGTCATACATCAAGGAAATTAAAACTATTTAAGCTGGCTATACTTTGTCCTCAAATAATGCTGTTGTGAAGAATTATTTTATTGAAAAAATTTTGTTGTCTGTTATAATTATGTATATACATTTTAAAATGAGTAATTACCCTATTCTCATACAATAGTACTGTAAACAATTAATGCCTTTCTCAATACGTAGATATTACCATATGTTTTGTATTACTTTATCTAAACTAATATGTATGCATTGTTGCCCACTGTCTGAGTTTCTCACATTTATTGTAATTGTTTAATCTCTATTACCTTATTTTAATCTGAGAGCTTTCTCCCGGGCCTCCACTGAAAATGGAAATTATCCAGCTGGACTAGCCCGGTCAACAAATGTAAAATAAAAAATAAAATAAATAATAAATAAATAAATATTTTGCTCCCCCAAATGATTACTGTGAACAAGCTTTTACATCTTTGGTATTTTGTAATTTGACTATACAATTAAGTGTGAAGATTTATACATGGTATAAACTTCAAATCTTCAGTTAACTAATTTTCAAATACCTGCTTCTCCCTATTCAGCATGACAAGGGAGCTGAATCCTATCACTATAAGCAACAGGCATAAGGCAAAAAACAAATGACCAACACAATCAAATATGCCCCCCCCCCCCCCCCCACACACACACACACACTTGTCAGCAACTCTGGAAATCACTAATTCAGCCTAACAGCATTATTTAAAAGTGGGAAAAAAAATCAGAAACCCTGACAAAAATCCATTTAGATGTGAGAACATACAACCCCCAAGCAGAAGACACCTCAGATGGGAGTCAAACTATTGAATCAAGCAGTGTAAGGCAGCAACACTAATTTCTGAAACATTGTACTGTCCCATTATGTATATTACAAAATAAAACTACTAAAAAAAAATATAAAAAACAACATCAAACTGACAGCTGCCCTTCTTCAGCTGTCAAACTTGGATGGCTGTCATATACACACAGCAATCATGTCAAGGCCTCAAACCTCAGGGACACATCTGCCTGCATAAAGCCTGTGAGAAAAGCACCTGGCCCAGAACTGTAAAATAGCCATATCCACATAACTATAAATTATTTATCTACTGGTCTTGCCAGGAAATCATGCTGCATTGAATTACTTAATAAACATCTTGTCAAAGCTAGAAATTCTCAGCATATGGATGGATTGTTTCTCTAGCACGGCAACAACAGACGTCATGACTCACATTAATGAAAACACAGTAAGCACTACTGCAGGAGTCACTTATCCACTTCATAATGACAAGAAGCCAAACAAAACTGTTGTCCAAGCCAGGAGCTAATAAAGGTCATAGAAAGCCTTTGCAAAAAAAATGCTTTTAGCAATGTAGTCAAACAACTGTGAATGCTCTTCAAAATCATACCCATAGAGCTTAAAAACATCTAAAAATATTTTAAATTAAAGGCAAATTGAATATCTGTAGATGATGCATACAGAAATATGCATGCAAGATACAATATAAAAATATATTCTCCTTAAAAGTATGGTTTTCAGACAAACTATAAGGAGAATGTACATATGTGAGGTCCAAGTATTAAACATCTAGTTAAAGAATCCCACAACCAACACAATATGCAAACATGACACAATTTCATTTTCCTTGAGTTGAGACTGTTACTGCTACAGTTGTGTTTGGGTGCTCTGTATTTTCTATTGGTCATACAGCTTTGTGAACAAAGTCTTATTTTCTCTCAGAAAAGCCACCCTGCAAACAACTTCAGAAACGTCTAAAGGATGAGCAAAGAATTCAAAGATACAGATGTCCCACATTGCTGACAGAGGTGAAACAGAAAACCATATTAAGCTGACCACACGTCTGCAGTAAAATCACTGACACTACAGCAAGTTAGGCTTACTATCAAATACTGCAAAATGTCCAAAAAGAATGAAAATAACATGAGGTTTGGTTACTACAGATCAGACATTGGTTTGTAATTCATATCCACATTATGGCGTTCTTCTCAAAGACCATAAAGTTAGCAGAAGGCTTGTTGCTCTACTAATCTTGTCTGACTCTGCCCTGTGGTGCCATCCTTATACAAAGGGAATGTAGGCATCAATTAAAATGAAAGGTTAGCTAACATTACATAGATTACAACTGTGTACCATATATGGATTACAAGCAAAGTACAGTTGTGTAAATAAACTTATCGTAACAGGAGATATTTGAATGATCACTGCTGGAGTAGTCTTAGCTATATGGGTTATATCCTGCCAAAGATAAACTGGCCAACGGACCCAAACTGTCAAGAAGCTCGAGCTGAGCTGACTAAAATACAAGTTTGGGCATTAAGCCCTTCACAGCTTTCCTGCCAGCAGAGAGAGGGAGGCTGAGCCCTGAAAGGACAACGCTAGGAACAACAAAAAATAAATGTCCACATCCTGGCATAAAAAAACAGAATAAAAATCAAGGAGGATGGATGGAGGGAGCGGCTACTGCAGCAATGACCATTCAGATATCTACTATTATGGTAAGTTCAACTTACACAATTGTGCTACATTCGTCATACTGATCACTGCTGCATTAACCTTAGCTAGAATCAAGCTTATAGTGCTTTGTAAAAGTATGTAGAGAGGACTAAGTAGTAGCTTCTAGAATACTTCTAGAGTCCAACCCTTTCCAAAAAGCCATGGACGAAGCCAAGGTCCTGGTAAAGTGAGCATTGACCTTGCCTGGAATACTTTTGTTATGTATAACAAAAGGTAAAAGCCTTAGGTAACCATTTGGAAATAGTCAGTTTTGACATAGAACGTCTATTCTTACCTTCACAAAAAATGAACAATTGATCCAAAGATTTGAAAGATTTAATCCTGTCAAGACAGTCTTTGAATTGTCTGTGGGCATCCAAGGTATACAGTATCCTTTCTCCCTCACATTTTAGGTTCAGGAAAGAAAATGTTGAGATGGATAGCTTGACTTAAAGTAAATACAGATATCACTTTAGGCATAAAAGAAGGTTTAGTTTTCAAAAAAAAAAAAAAAAAAACTATCCCTATGGGATACACGGTCTAAAATTATTAACCAAAGTCCTAAAATTAATAGCATACCTAAGGAAAAACATCACCAAAGATGGAGACATCCATCCCAACCCAGGCCCTACCAGATCAACAGAGCCCATGCAACATCCAATCTCCCTTAGACCGTCTAACTCTCTTCTCATCTGTCACTTAAACATAAGAAGTCTGAACAACAAGGTTCACAACTTACATGCCATGCTTGCAACCTACCTACCTGACATCATGTGTCTAACTGAAACATGGCTTAAACCATCAACCAAAGACAATCAGATAATGTCACCTGGGTTCAACATACTCAGAGCTGACCGCTTAAAGAAAAGAGGAGGTGGGATAGCTGTCCTTTATAAAAATATGCTAAACATCCTAACTAACCCCAAACAACCACCGCAGGTTGCTAATGCTGAAATATTAGCTCTAAAAATACAACTAAATAAACTAAAAAGCATAAACCTAATAGTTACCTATATACCCCCAGGGAACAATATCGAAACTTTAGAAGCCATCTTAAACTGGATAGATAACAACTATCCACAAGAAACAATAGTCCTGGGAGATGTTAACATTGATTGGAACCAATGCTCTGCACAGTCCAATCCTACTTCTTTAAATCTCCATGGTTTCTCTCAGATTATAACCACTACCACCAGACTAGGTAATAATAAACAAAAGGAAAGCATACTTGACTGGATGCTCGTCAAAGAGCACCCCCAAAAATATACCCCGGGGACTCTCCCCAATGATCTTAGTGATCATATGCTTACTTACATTATGAAAGATAATACACCCAATGCTAGCATGCCAGTCTATAGAACAGTCAGAAACAAAAAAAAAATTGATCCTCTAAAATTTAACATGGAACTTAAATACTGTAACTGGTCAACATTGAAATCCCTTCCCCTGGATGAGGCAGTCTCACATTTTAATGATACATTCCTCACCCTACTTGACTCTCATGCTCCCAAAAGGGTATCTAGAATCAAAACTCACATAGCACCCTGGCTAACCACAGAAACCAAAACCAAAATAATTAATAGGGACAAAGCATGGAACAAATGGCGTACTACCAAGTTACCACTAGACCGGGTCATCTTCCAGCAAATGAGAAATGAAACTAAAAAGGCCACCACCCAAGATAAGAGAAACTACTTTCACCACCTACAAAACAAAAACCAAAAGAACCCTCAAAAATTCTGGGCAGGATTGAACAAACTTCTCCAACCAGGAAAATCCACCACTCCTACCCCAGAAACTCTATCTGACAAAAACCAAGAAGAAGTAGCTAACAACTTTAATACCTTCTTCACCGAAACAATTCAGCTACTAGCTAACCAGCTACCTGCTCCCTCTACCACACCCAACAATATGACACCCAACTCTCCACTATCCTTTAACCTCCAACCCATATCCACTGCCTTCATCCGATCCTGCTTGAAAAAACTAAAGCCAACTACCCTCTCAGCTGATCTTCTACCTGCAGAATACCTGCAAATTGCTGCAGATGTCATAGCATACCCCATTTCAATATTAATTAACAGAACCATTACTGAGTCCACTATCCCAGCAATCTGGAAAATATCTTACGTCATACCTCTTCATAAAGGAGGAACATCCACCGAACTCTCTAACTATAGACCAATTGCCATCCTATCACCACTTGCCAAAATTATGGAAAAGTGTGTGCATAACCAACTCATGTCCTATCTCACCCAAAACAAGCTACTAACTGACTGTCAGCATGGATTTAGACCCCACCATAGCACGACTACTGCCCTCCTCTCTTTCACTGAGAAAATTAACCATAACCGGAATAACAAAAATATCTCCTCAGCCCTCTTTCTAGACATGTCGAAAGCTTTCGACATGGTAAACCACCAGTTACTTCTCAAAACCTTAGTAACCTTACATCTAGACACCCAAGTCCTAAACTGGTTTCAGGCCTACCTCGTAGGCAGACAACAGGCAGTTATGTGGCAGAACAAGCTCTCCTGCCTACTACCGAACAGTATAGGCGTACCTCAAGGGTCCATCTTAGGACCTCTTCTGTTCTCAATATTCATAAATGACCTCCATTCAGTTATCCCCGAAGCCACCTGCATCCAATATGCAGATGACTCAACTCTCATCTGTTCTAATCCTATCCTTGACATCCTTCTAAAAACCACCCAACACTGCTTTACCAAAGTCGAAAATTGGCTAACTGACCATCAACTCATCTTAAACCCAAAAAAAACCCAACTTCTTCTTTTCCACCCAACCAACCCAACACCATTCACACACTTTACCATTCAATCCAACAATGGTACCATTATTTCTCCTACTACCAGTGCCAAACTATTAGGAGTAATCATCGACAATAAACTACGATTTGACACCCACATCAACCAAACTATTAAAATAGTTAACAAAAAACTAGGGTCTTTATATAGGTTAAAAACCTTCCTAACTCCAGCCGCTAGACTAGCTACTGCCCGCTCGCACCTCTTATCCACCCTACTATACGCCTCCCCAATCCTTACGAACCTCAACAAGTCTGACCTCAATCGTCTGTCCACTTCTTATAACAACATTGCTAGATTCATCACTGCCCTACCCTATAGAACACACCACTGCATTAACCTGAAAAAACTTGACTGGCCAGAATTCCCTAATCTTCTACTGGAATACCAACTCACAGAAGCCTTTAAAATCCTGAAACATCCAGATAACACCCCTGCACTAAAGAACATCCTAACCCCTTACTCCAACCTAAGTTCTCTTCGCTCATCTAACAAACTCTTAATACAAACTTGCAAGTCCCATAACCTGGGCGGCGATTCACTGTACTCCAATATTATTGGCAAGGTATGGAATTCTCTTCCAAATAAGCTAACGTCCTTACCATCACTAGCTCTATTCAAAAAAGAACTAAAAATCCACTACAAATCACATTGTCTCTGTCCATGTACAAACCCTGACTAACTTTCCCATGAACAATTCTTACAAGTAGGCAATTTTTGTATTTTTCAGCTAAGTGTGAATTAACCAGAATGTAATGTAATGTAATCAATTGTACCTTCTATTGTAATAATTCTTCTCACTCTTAATACAATGTAATATGTCTTTATGTCTTTTGTAACAATATATCACTGTTTAACCCTGTTGGAGCTTTTCTCCCCGGGACTCCGCTGAAAATGGACATGTATCCAGTCGGACTATCCCGGTCAACAAATGTAAAATAAATAAAAAAAATAAATAAATAAATAAATGAGATAGGGTTGATTCACCATAATAACTTGCAATTCATGCATCCTTCTTGCTGAGGTCACAACAATCAGTAAAACTGTTTTCTGTGTTAAGAATCTCATGTCAGTCTGATTAGCTGATTCAAATGGAGAAAGTGTTAGCTTCTCTAACAAAAAATTAAGATCCCACAAGTTTTCTTGGGGGCCAAGATCTTATGCAAAACCCCTTTCAAGAATATTTTGATATGAGACTGCATTTAAACAGGAGGATCCATATGCAGACGTGCTGAAATGAGTGATAACTGAACCTTGACAGTGGAATAACAAAAGCCATAAGGTAATAGTTCACACAAATACTGTAAAACCAGAAAACAATTAGAAATGAATGGGTGCTGGCGCCAACTAGAAAACCTTTTTCATTTATTAATATATGATTTTCTAGTAGCGGGATTTCTTGCCTCCATTAGTACCTTCTGCACATTGTCAGTAAACAGGTACCTAAAAGGAATTAAGACCCTATCGTCCAGGCAGTTAACTGAAACTGACTGATGCTGGGATGTATCAAACATTCCTCTATTCTTGTGTGAGTAGATCCAGTCTGTGAGGAGGCTTGTGGTAATTGTCCCTAGCCATTTCCAAAAGAAAGAAAGAAAGAACCACAGTTCCCTGGGCCAGATGGGACTCACCACAATGATCTTGGGGAATTCCCTCTGAATTTACAGAAGTACCCTGGATATTAGTAGAAAGGGTAGAAAAACATACAGGAGCATTCTGGCCCAAGGAAAAGAAAAGGCACCTGTCTTTCGAAGGGCCTTCTTGCATGGAGTCCTAGAGCAGAATCGTGCCAGTTGATTGTTCAGAGAGGAAGCAAAGAGGTATAACTTGAGGAATTCCACACACAGAGATCAAATCCTGGAAGACCCACTGATCTAGCTTCCATTCTTCAGGGTTTGCCCTGGTCCTGCTCAACTTACTTGCCAAACATTTTTGCTCTGACAGAATGTATGATGATGTCTGCCGAGTCAGACTGTCCTTTAAGCTATATCCCAAGCTAACATGGGTAGTCTGCAAAGGGGCCTCACTGCTTGTTGGTGTACCACATAACTGTGGTATTGTCTGTAACTTGAAGGGGTCCTGGGCCAAAGATAATTGAGTGAGCTGAGTTCCTTGATCAGGGCAAGCATCTTGGTGTCTCACACACCCTGCACTTTTATTCCTCTGGAAACTGCCCCCCAAGGAAAGTCAAAGGCATCTGTGGGGACTGACTGCTTTCGAACAGGGAGGGAGAAGGAGACCCTGACTTAAGGATACCTGTCGTCGCCACCAAATAATTTCTCTTCAGACACACCCCAGCACTGGGATTTGAAAAGGCAAAAGGTGTTTGTGCTGTGACTAAAGAGACTTCAGATACCAATGTATCCTTCTCATGTGAAGTCTTGCCAGGGATACCATGATGAGACTCACAGAAGCTATGAGACCCAGAATTCTGAAGTATTCCCTTGGCAGTGACCAAAGTGTGAGTAGAAAACCTTACAGACAGATCTCGATTTTTTTTTCCTGTCGAAGAAAAGCTCTTTGAACTGAGGCGTCTAGTTGACATCCCAGGAACACAATCCTGTGTGAAGGAGTCACTTTTGAATGTTCTCTTGGAATCACAACTTGTGTAAGAGATCTCACACCCAATAGCGAGATTCTTGACACATTGACAAAGACTCTGCAAAGATAAGCAAGTTGTCTAAATATAGAAAAATGTGGATACTCTGTAGCCTGCAATGAGCTGTAACTGGAGCTAGGCACTTTGTGAACACTCTTGGTGCAGTGGATAGTCCACAGGGTAAGGCAGAGAACTGATAATGTGATCCAGACTCACAAAACCTTAAGAAACGTCTGAAGTCTGGATGACTAGAGATGTGATAAGCATCTTTTAAAGACTAGCATTACAAGGAAGCTTGAAAGAGGAAGAAGAGGCAAAAGACTGTGGTGGATATTTTGAATTTTGGCACTATCACAAACAAGTTTAGGAAGGAAAGATCCAGAGAATTTTCTTTCGTTGGCACTAAGAACATCCTTGAATATGAGGGGGTGCTGCAAAGTTCTAAACCTGACCTATAAGGGAATGACGTGGAACTATGAAACTTACAAGTTATTCAACATATTCACCCTGAAGTTCAACACACTTGGCACATCATGTCTGAAGTTTCTGTCACCCTCCCAAAAAATGTCTGGTCACTAAAATACTGCTCTGCTGATGCAATTACCTCTGAATCGCTCAAAAATTGCTGCCCTTTCAAAATCATTTTAAGGTTTGGAACCAGGAAATAGTCAGATGGACAAAGATCTTGAGAGTAGGGTGGATGGTCTATGCACTCAAATCTCAATTTTGTCAAAACATACATCGTTTTGCCAGCCTTTTGAACAGGTGCATTGGCTTGCGAAAAGAGAACTCCTTTCCACAGCTTCCCCCTCCTTTTTTCTCAATGCCTCTTTTAAACGACAATGGCTCCTTTAATCAGCACAGCAAGTTACAGTAGTATTCTGCATTAACTGTTTGGTCCCTTGGAAGACAGTCAGTCATTACAACACCCTCCTGATCCCAAAACACTGTGGCCGTGACCTTTCCTTCTGACTTTAGGTCTTGAACTTCTTTGGCCTTGGTGAGCCTGAGTGCTGCCATTGCATGGACTGTTGTTTTGTCTCAGGATCATAATGGTGTAACCATTTTTCATCAACATTAACTAGTCATTCCAAAAAGTTGGCACCAGCTCATGAAAATGTCGCAAAATCAACTTGGAAGTGTCCATTCAATGTCTTTTCTCATTGGCATTCAAACGTTTGGGCACCCACTTGGTTGACAGCTTCTGCATAACCAGCTGCTCATGGCTCATAAATCCAACACACTCCCTGGATATCTGTAGTGTTTCAGTAATTGTTTTAGCTGACATCTGCCGATCTTCCAAAATCAGTCATGCACATGGTCAACAATTTCAGGAGTTGACACTGTTTGACACCTCCCAGATCTTGCTGCATCTTCAGTCTGGAAATCTCCACCCTGAAAGTTTGCACACCACCTCTTCACAGTTGAATAAGAAAGGCACTTGTCACACTCAATGTTTGTATCATACATTCATGGTTTTCCTTTGGAGTTTTCTTCTGCAGGAATAGGAACTTCATGACAGCTCAGAGTTCCACACTTGAAGATTCCACACTTTTCATTGACATGGTTCAATCAATGATCTGAAACAATGTCAAAACATAGCATTACAATTCTGCAAACTGGCACTTTACAAAACGAAATAACCCTCTTTTCAGCTGCAGAGGCAAAATAATGCTCAGAACTTAGAATGTTAGTCATGCTTAGAACTTTTCAGCACCCCCTCATAAAACCCCTTCCCCACCTGGAAGGAGGACCTGGTACTATCACTCCTTGGGAGAGTATGTGATGAAAAACTGGTGGAAACAAAAAAAAAAAAAAAAAAAAAAAAAAAAAAAGAGTGTCTGATCTGGAGGATGAGGAATGACCCCCTGAAAAAGAGGAATTTCCTCCTTCTGCAACCTTGTTGAATGATTTTCAGAAACCATTAGTCTGAAACTATCTGTTGCTAAAGACAACAATGAAGATTCAGACTTTCTGGAAGAAAAAAAAAATGAACCAGGGTAGGAGGGATGTCACAAGGTCTCTGAACAATCATTCAGAGCTGTTGGACTATCCTTGACTTTGGGAGGTTCAAGGCTTCTTTCTGGAACCCCCTTGCCACTTCTTAAATGTCTGTACACATGGATTTTGTTGAGACCTTTTATTCTGCTTTTTGCCAAAACTGGATAAGGAGAGATTTGGAAAAGGAGGGCTGAAAAAACTTACAGGTTCCCTGGATCAGCTTAGTCCTTTCATTACACATTTTGATCACCTCTGCAGCAGAGAGGTTAAAAACTAAATCTCTCTCCAAAGGGGAATTTGAAATCTAATATTTATCATAATCTGTGAGGTTCTGAGAATGCAGCATGCAAACCTCAAAACAGTACCAGTGGCCATTGCCCTGGAAGAAGTATCAACAGAGTCATACACACTGTAAATAATGAACAGTGGCCTGTGCAATAGACAAAACTAAATAATTAAAAGCAGATTTTTCCTCACAGGAAACTGCAAATAAAACAATCCTCATACATTCACAATTAATCAAAACAAAGTACTAACAAATGAGGCTGACAACTTAAAATTCTGAAAAGGAAAGTTGCAGAGGTATACAATTTTCTCCTATTCTTATCAATACTTTCCCCCATCCTTATCAGAAACAGAGTAAAAAGGATAAGCCCAGATAAAATCACTTTAGCTAGCAGATGTAGGAGACTCTCTCCCTCTCTTATCCTCCCTGTGGGAGGAATAAAGACACCTTGTTGAAGTTTCTAGTAGCTTATTCAGTTAAGCAGGTAGATGGACGAGTGTTCTTGTTCTAATACATTACATGTAACAGGTCAGTTATTTAAAGGCAGTTACAGACAACGGTGGGAGGGTCCATGGCAGCTGAATGGAGAAAAATCTGGGAGATGGAAAAACAAGGAGCCAACCCCAAAGCGTAGAGGTTAGTCCCTTATTTGAATATTCTTCAAAAACCCTTGAGGGTTTACCAGCACAGCAGCATATGGAACCTCATTCTTAGTTAAAGGGTTTTATTTTTAACTTCTAACATACAAAACATAACTCATTATGAACTACAACTATAGAAAAAGAACTTATGTTCTTACCATAACGTTCCATCTGTGTTGTCACTGCATTCTTCCTCAACCTTTGGGTCTTGGATCCGACTTGGTAGTTTTCCAAGCTGAAGAATTGAAGCTCGAGCTCTTCCCATCCTACTCATAATCCCTCATCCCCCCAGCTTACCTCGGACTGAGTTTGCTGCAACCCTGTACATACACAAGCATTTTAATTGAAACAAAGATGCATCTTGGTGGCACTTATGGAAAGATATTATGAAGCACTGCAGAGGCAAAGGGATTTCTATTCCTGGAGATAATGTCCAACTTACAATGTGTAACAAACGTATGAGAGTTTGACCAAGTTGCAGCAGCACAAATGTCATCAATTGACACTCTAGATCAAAAGGCCTGAGAAGCTGCCATAGACCTTTTAGAATGAGCCTTGATTTTTGCCTGGTAATGGACTGTTCTTGGAAGAGTAAACAAAGGAAATACAATATTTTAACCATTTGACAAGAGTAGTCTTGGAGACCGCTCATCTTTTCCTTGCATCAGTAAAAGACTGAAACAGCTGTTGTGATTTTCTGTAAGATTTAGTCCTATCCAGGTAAAAATTTAATTGCCTATGAACATCCAGAGGGCAGAGCGAATACTCTCCTTTGTTTTGAAATTTGGGAAAGAAAACAGGAAGACTGATAGATTGATTTGCATTACTTTCTGTAGCCACTTTGGGTAAGAAAGAAGGGGTGGTGTGCAGATTATCTTTGTGAGAGATTAGATAAAGGGGTTTAGAGGAAAGGGCTTGTAACTCTGAAACCCTTCTTGCTGAGGTGATAGCTACCAGAAAAACAGTTTCCATGAAATAAATTTTAAGACTGCCTTCACCGCAGGTTCAAACGGAGGAAGAACTAAAGCTTGTAGAACCATGCTCAGATCCCATGGAGGATTGGGGTCTTTGATCAGCAGGGCAAAGTAAAAAGGTACCTCTTAGAAATGTTCTGCAAAGTTTAGATGAAGCCAGAGATGATGGATTTTCCCCAAAATGAAAATTAGAAATAGCTTCCAGCTGGATTTTCACGGTGGAGTAGCTGGCTCCACTCTGGAAGAGGGAAGCCAAGAAATCCAAAACTTTTGGGATGGGAGCAGTAAAGGTATCTATATGTTCCTATTGGTCCCATAAGGAAAATCTCTTTCATTACTCGTGTTGATTTTCCTGACTGAAAACTTATGAGTGGAAATCAAGATTTTCCAGAATGAGTTTAAAAGCCTGTAATGTCTTGCCATTGTTGGAACTGGAGAAACCATACTGTTAGTTTCAGACCTTAGAGATCTGGGTAAGTATACCCTGAGGGGTGAGACAGTAGATCTGAAGCCAGGTCCAGAGTCACCAGCAGGCAAATTAGATGAGACCAAAGAAAGGTGAATCAGACTTGATGAAACCAGAAGGGGTCAATGAGAACAACTTTGATCTTCAACCTGTATGCTTTCTGTAGGAATTTAGGAATTTGGGAACCAGAGGACAAGCATACAGTAGACCGGGGGCCAAACATGGACTACAGCATCCCTTGGTGACTGTCCTTGAGGAGGGATCAGGGCAAAGAACTAGCTGCATTAGTTGTTGAAGGGGGACACAAATAGTTCGCAGCAGGGTTGACCCCATTTGAAGAAAATCATATTTGCTACTGTTTGAGTCATGTGAGGCATCAAAAGAACTCGGCTGATCCTTTCCACCGGGATGTTGGTCTCCCACGGAATGTATGTTGCAGTAAGAAAACAATTGGCAGATATTGCCCACTGCCACATCCTCACTGCTTCTCAACACAGCAGGTAAGATCTAGTCCCCCCCCTGTTTGTTGATGTACCAGACTACTGACATATTGTCTGACTGTACCTCAATAGTCCCTACAGGAAAAAAGCTATGTAGTGCTTGCAATGCTATAAGAACCGCTCTCATCTCCAGGACATTGACATGCAATTTGGTCTCTTGGGGGGTCAACGTGCCTTCGACCATCCGACCCAGAAAATGCCCCCCCACCCTGTGGGAAGTGTCCGTGATCAGCGTGGCATTGGGAGTGGGAAGAAAGAACAAAGGGCCGTACCTGCGTGACCTCTGGGGAATGAAGCCACCAAAGAAGGGATTCTCTCCATACTTGTGAAAGTTTGATCAGAAGATGTAAGGGATGCCTGTGTAATGACTACTGGACTGCTAGTGTCCACTGCAATACTATCATGTGTAGGCATGCTGTGGGTGACAGTTATTGTGGCTGACAGAGCCCAAAGCCCTAGGCACCATATTCGCCATGGGAGCTGGGATAACTAGAATCTGTTTGGTATGTAATTGTAAACTTGAAATCCTGCCTGGTGTGAGATACTCCCGAGTTGAAGTCGTGTCCAGATGTGCTCCTATGAAGTCTATGGTTTGTAATGGTGGCAACTAGGATTTCCATGTACTGATCATTATGCCTAGAGAAGGGGCTAGCTGTAACTGATAATCACTGGCTTGAACAAGTAGATGCCTGGTTGGAGCAGTTAGGAGCCAGTCATCCAGGACTGGCCTTGGGTCCCCTGTCTTTTTTGGTACTAAAAAGAATTTTGAGTAGATGCCCAATCCTATCTGGTCGGGAGAGACTTCTGGGATGACTCTTTTCTTGCAGCAGCTTTGCAATTTCTTGAGCTGCCTTCTCCCTCTGATTTGGTGGAACATTGTGGAGGTGAGACTTTGTTTAGGGGTTTTCCAAAAAGGGGATAAAATATCTTCTGGATATGATCCTTAACACCCACTGATCATTTGTGATGCCTGCCCAGGCTTGTGGATGTAAGGAACAGTGCCCCCGACTGCCTCCAGAGGAGGGCAGTCAGGCAACTCTTCAGGAGTGCTGGACGGGTCTGTCTGAGAAGGAATCACGAGACCCTGAGTTCCATGGACCTCTTCTGCCATGAGGACATTGTCTCCCGATGTAACGGTTACCCCCTCTGCCTCTGGGGGGAAAAGTCTCCCTGAAATTCCTGAAAAGGACCTTGAGATTTCTTGAACCACAGTTTTATCCCCCATGCTGGTTTCTGGAGAAGGATCTCTGTTGGGTAGAAAAATGGATCCCGATGGCAGACAAGGTCTTCCCATCTTTCTCACTAGGAGAGAATGTCTCTCTGGCTGCTGGGCCGAACAAGGAAGATCCATTGAAGGGTGCATTGACGGATGATGCCTTGAAAGGTTCAGCAAAGTCATACAGCCACATCCAGGCATGGCACCTAATGGCAATGCCCGAACCAGCCACCCTAAAGGCACCCTTTGCAGTGTGGGAAATAAACCTCATGGATGCATTTGATATCGACTGCAGAATGGCCATTCTGGAAGAAAAGGTATTTTGATCCTCAGCAGACATGGTGTCTGGGATAGTGCTAGACAGTTCTTTGACAAGGTCTCCCTGTAGCCTAGTGAAATGGGATAAGTAGTTCAATGCTCATAAGGTGAAGGTGTCTGAAACAAACTCTTTTTCCAAATCTGTCCATAGCCCTAGACTCCCTGTTAGGGGAATGGACAGAGACGCTTTCCTGAGCCAGCTCCTCCTTAGTGGCTGCCGCTACCACCCTGGCATCTACTGGAATCCCTTTGCTCCAATGTGTCCTATCCATACGTACACTAAGACTTTTATCAGCCCTCATCGGTATGGACACCACAGTGTCCAGTTCCTTCCATGATCTGGTAGACACAAGGTCTATAAGAGCATCTGGGAGGGGGCACCCAGGAAGTAGATGGGGTGGACCCGAAAGCCTCCAACAGCACCGTTTCCTCTGGGGTAGGGTTTTGGATAGACCAGCCACCTCTTTAGCGGTGTATCTCTATGATGTCCACAAAGGAGACATCCTTAGGTGGAGATCTTGGGGACCCCTCCCCTTCCTCGAAATCAGTGTCAGTAGTGAGGGACTCCTACGGGGAATCCATGTCCCTGCTTTTACACTGTCCCTTCAGAGGAATCTCCTCAGTGGGATGCTCTGGGAAGGTGTCATAAAAAAACTAGTAGACGGGAGGCATCAGACACAAGATCCATGGGGGTGGGCAGCAGTGCTGAAGGAGAAAGAACCGACACTCTCCTAGGATGAGAGAGGACTTTCTCCACCACTTCAAAGGCAGAGGGAGTCGGAGTATCTGAGTGCCGTCCCTCTGGAGCTCAAGCTAACAGAATGGATGCCCCTCGAGCACCCAGAACCCTCCGCTCCAAAGGGGGAGTCAGAGCAGACCTGTCGAATGCTGAGGCTCCAAGGGAAAGCAAAAGCACCGAAAACCTCAGAGTAGAAGTCAACCCCCCAAACTTGACATCAAGGCTACAGCTCCAAGACACTTTAGGCACCGACATGGTCAGAGCCAAATGCATCAGGGAGGCCGTCGGAGAAGAAATAATCACCAATATCGGCTCCACTTCTTTGCTCTTGAGACCAAAGTAGCAGCAAGCTCCGAAACTGAAGGCCAGATTGGAGAAGGTGCTACAGCGCAAAAAGGGGAAGTCTGCTCACAGACCTGGTGGGGGATGAAGCTGGCAAAACCACCATCTGAATCTGTGCCTGAAAAAACTGCCTTATCAATCTATCCATATCATTCTCAGAAAATCTATGAATAGACCTGGACAACTTGGCTGAAGGTGTTCTTGAAGTTTTCTTGGGAGGGACCTCCCGACACAGAGATCTCTGCGCCGGCACTGAGTTGGCAAGTGCAGCCCAAGGCAGGGCAGGACAAAGTGGAGACAGAAGGGTTGGCTCCGAGGAATTTGGCGCCTTTTTAATGGGCTCTGAAAAGGATGAAGAAGACCTATCCAGGGAACATTTCCTTGTTTTCCGTGGCTCCTCCTGTTTCCTGAAGGGAGGTTGAGCCCCTGAAGTAGAAGGAACAGCAGAGGAGGAAGAAGGAGGAAGTAAGCCCTTAAGAATCATCTTATTTCTCCGATCCGCCATAGCACACGGATGGAAAGCTGTACAAATGGCACACAAAAGTACAGTTGTGTACACTTACCATAAATGTAGATGTTCAAGTGTATTCACTGTTGCAGTCATTACATTTGAGTTATCCTGCTGGCAGGTTGCCCTCAGTCGGCCTGAATTCCAAAATCTTGGGTCCTGCGTCGGTTGCTGTCGCTTCTTCCCTGACGTCAGGTTGTCAGGGGTATAAAAGATGCAACCAACGCCATTTTCTTCAATTTTTCTTGCCCCAGATGTCAGTTGCCCCCAAAAGGGTAGGCTAAAAACATGTAAAAAAAAAAAACATACATGCACCAAAATAAGCTTTACCTTCATCTATAAGCAAATACACCACATAGGTTGTAAAGATTAGAGAAGTAAAGATAAGTTCCAGCAAAAATAAGGGGGATGGTGGGAGGGTAACCTGGACTGCAACAGTGAATACACTCGAACCTACATTTATGGTAAGTGTACACAACTGTACTATGTTCTTCGTGTTTCACTGTTGCAGTCATTACATTTGGGTTGAATCCCAAAGCTACGGTTGGGGGGTGCTGGAGCTAAACAGGATTAGGAGCGGCTATGATGCCCTGCAGAACTGCAGTGGCAAAGCCTGCCCTGGATTCAGAGTAAAGAGGCAGATTGTAATGTTTTGTAAAGGTATGCACTGAACTCCAAGTAGCAGCCTCTAAAATGTCTTTGGTTGGTACTCCCCTGAGAAAGGCTGCAGATATGGCTGCAGCTCTGATTGAATGTGGCCTAATGCCCTTAGGTACTGGTTTGCCATGCTGTGAGTAGCAGAAACGAATGCAGTGACCTATCCACTTTGAAATAGTCTGCTTGGAGACAGCCTTTCCTTGTGATGCTGCGGCATATGCCACTAGTAATTGTTCTGTCTTTCTGAAAACTTTAGTTTTGTCCAAATAGAATCTAAATTGTCTGTGTATGTCCAAAGAATGCAGAATTTTCTCCCCCTTGTTCTGTGGATTTGGATAAAAAGTTGGCAAATGAATAGTTTGGTTAAGGGCTACACTGGATACCACCGTAGGCATAAATGTAGGGTTTGTTCTCAGTGAGACCCTGTCTGGATAAAAAATGATAAAGGGTTCCACAGCCATGAGAGCCTGTAGCTCTGAAACTCGTCTTGCAGAAGTTATTGCTAGGAGCAGAGCTGTTTTCAAAGATAAGAACTTTATATCTGCAGTAGCAGCTGGCTCAAAAGGAGGTAAGGCGAGTTTTTCCAAGACATTACTGAGGTCCCATGCAGGTATTGGCGTTCTCCTTGGAGGCCTTAAATTTTTGGCTCCTCTGAGGTCCTGCCTTAATAAAGGATGAGAAAAGAGTGGTGGCTCTATATTGAAATGAGCTGAAATGGCAGAGGCATGGATTTTAATTGATGAAAAAGATAGGCCTTTGTCCAGCATCTCAGTTAACTATTGCAAAATCTGAGGAATATTTGAGACAGCTAATCAGTTCCTTGAGCTTGGTTCCAAGCACAAAATCTCTTCCATTTCCCAGCACAGGATTTTCTAGTACTAGGCCTTCTGGCTTCTAAAATGACATCCATCACAGCTTTACTGAGAGGTGTGGTTTGTATGGCTACATTATCCGCCATGCTGACAGGTTTAGGGTCCTGAGTTGGCTGTGCAGAATCTGATTGTTTTGCTGGGACAGTAGATGAGGTATTTGAGGTAAGATCCAGGCTGGACATTGGGACAAGTTCCTTAAGCTCGGATACCAGTACTGGCGTGGCCAGTCTGGGGCAATCAGAATCATTTTTGGTTTCTCCTGTCTGACCTTTAGGAGTACCTTGGGGAGGAGAGGCAGTGTTGGAAAGGCATACACTGATAGGTTTTTTCCAGCTGAAAGATAAGGTGTCCACTTTTCAAGCTTGTCTGTGATAAGTCCTTGTGCAGAATCTTTTTAGTTGATTGTTGTGAGGGGAGGCAAATAGGTCTATGTCCGGGCGTCCCCATTTCTTTGTTATCATGCTGAAGACTTGTGGATCCAGGTGCCACTCATGGGGATTCATGAGGTTTCTGCTTAGTTCGTCTGACAGAGTATTTTCCTTTCCTGGCAGGAATTGTGCCCGCAGATGAACTTGGTAAGTCAATGCTGTGTCCCATAAAGCCATGGCTAGTCTGCAAAGGGGGTAAGAATGAGTGCCCCCCTGCTTGTTTATGTACCACATGACCGTGGTGTTGTCTGTCTTTATCAGTAGTTGTCCCAGATGAAGTAGGTCCTTGAAGGCTGTCAGGGCATTTTGAACAGCTAGCATCTCTTTTTGATTGATATGTAGATGCTTTTGGTTTGTGGACCAGGTGCCCTGAATGCCTCTTCCTGCCATGTTTGCCCCCCAGGCATAATCTGATGCATCCGTTGTTAGGCTCTGCCTAGGTGGAGGTAGTGAGAATGGCTGTCCCTTGGTTTGGAGACAAGCCTTTGCCCACCATCGAAACTCCTGTTGCAGGCAGAGAATGAGAGTAATCATTGTTTCCAGGCTGTGGCAATGTTGTGTCCAGACACTTTTTAGGTACCATTGAATTTTCCTCATATGCAGCATTGCATATGGAATTAGTAAGATGCAGGATGCCATGAAGCCCAAAGCCTGCAGAATCTTTCTTGCAGATAACTGGGCCTTTGTTGCCATTTCCTTGAAATAGGTAGTCAGTTGCCTTTGTTTGTCTGGAGTGAGATAAGCCATCTGGGCAGTTGTATTTAAGCTTGCACCCAGGAATATTACCTCTTGAGAGGGTACTAGTTTTGATTTCTTTTTGTTGACTGTGTACCCTAGGCATGTTAAAAGTCTTTGCACAAACGTCAGATGCTGTAGTAGAATGTCCTTGTTCTCTGCTTGTATGAGGCAGTCGTCCAAGTAAGGATATATCTGTATTCCTCTTTGTCTGCAGTAAGCAATTACTGGTGCCAGGCACTTTGTGAAGACCCTGGGTGCAGTAGATAAGCCAAAGGGCAGTGCAAAGAATTGGTAATGCTTTGAGCCAGCCTTGAATCTGAGGTATCGTCTGGATGATTGCTGATTGGGACATGCAGGTATGCCTCTTTTAGGTCTAAAGTCACAAGCCAAGTCTTGCTGCCCAACATGGGCAGAAGCTGCTGCAAGGTCAACATCTTGAATTTTGGTATATCCAGGAAAGTGTTTAGAATAGATAGGTCCAGTATTGGTCTCCATGCTTTGTCCTTTCTGGGTACCAAGAACAGTCTTGAGTAAAATCCTTGTCCCTGCTCTTGCTTTGGCACTTGTTAAATAGCCCTCATGTCCATGAGAGGTGCGACTTGTTTTTGAGCCTCTGCCCACTGATTTTTGGCAGGTCTGGCCAACTGTTTGCCCTTGGCAGGGTATGGAAGTGAAACTTGTAGCCTTTGATTTGTCTTCTCCACGTTTGGAGGTAGAAGCACCCCACTGCTTAGACCTGTAGGAACCTTGCGGCTGTGATCTGCCTCTAGGGCGTCTGTATCTGCCCCTTTGAGGTCTGTCTGAGACTGGAAAGGACCAATTCTTTGTAGGCCAGTGTCTGCTAAATCTAGGTGGCTGTACCTGTAAGAAATCCTTGACCGTTTGCATAGATTTACCTTTGTCCTCCATTTTCTTTAACACCTCTTCTGCCTTAACACCAAACAAGGCATCATGTTGTAATGGAGCATCTAATAATTTTGCTTTAACATGATCAGGCAGATTTTGTTCCTTTAACCAAGCATGCCTCCTAATGACAGAACCCGTAACAGCAGTCCTGCAGGAGGCCTCCAGAGAATCAAAACCACATTGCAAAGTATGCTTTTCAACTTGTTCAGCTGCATGCAATAAATCCTGCATTTCTTTGTTTTCTGCACATTCAGAATTTACCATCATTTTCTGTTTAAACAGTGACATGATATATTGATGATATTTAAGCATATGAAACTGACAGTTTAAGGCCCTTATAGCTAAGGTAGCAGATGTGTAAATCTTTTTTCCCCATCTATCCAGTGCCCTACAATCCCTGTCAGAGGGGATAGGGTTTTTTTGCAGTGGAAGCCTTCACCCTTTTGGGACCCTGAGAAATAGTTTCTGGGTCTGCAGTAGGGTTTTTGAAAAGGAATTTATGAGAGTCAGGGATCCTGTAGTATCTGTCCGGCTTAACAGGAGCTGGAGGTAAGGAGTCAGGGGTCAGACTAGACTCTGAGAACACATCATCTACAATGTCTAACACAGGTGGAATAGCTAGAGGCCTGTGTTGAGGTAGTAAGAGGAAGTCTCTGAGCCTCTTCTTAGATTCTGAAAAGTCTTGGTACTCCCAGTGGAAGTGCTCCCTCATGGTATGCAAGGTTTCCCCAAAACAGTAGTCCTCGGGAGGAGAAGCTGAAGGAATTGATTCTTCAGCATCAGAGTCCTCACAGGGGGAAAGAGAATATTCCTGATCAGAAGAGGAATCAGAAGAAGTGGAAACCTGATCTGAAGATTCATAGTCTGTCTCTTGCCTAGGCCTCTTATCAGGAGGGGATGGGAACCCCTCATCAAGGTAATTAAGTCTTCGGCCATTTTGAGCATCTGTTTTTTGGGCATAGAGGCCTGTCCACGTGGCTGGTAAACTTGCTTCTTTGCCTTTAAAGGTGTTTTAGTCTTTGCCTTTGAAGTCGATTTAATATATAATTGTTTAGGTCTGAATACACCCTCAGAAGCCGATGCCTGCTCAGCAGCTCCGGACCCATCTGAGGGAATAATTTCCGAGGCTCCAATACCCTGAGTTTCCAGCGGCCTGGCCGACTCCACGTGGGAGTCAGAAGCGGCCTGCGACTCTAAAGTAGCGGGGGTCAGGGGCTGCAAAAGCGCCTCACTGAGAACCGGCGACTTGCTTAGGAGAAGCTTTGTCGTCAGTTTTGGACCTCGGTTGCCTGTCTTTTTCTTTGCGGTTTTTGTGAACTCCGGTAGCCGGATGGCTATCTGACGACATTGTATAATTAAATCTTCGCCCAAAATAGCTTAATGCAAAATCGTACCGACGCTTAATAGTGCGTTGGTTAAATCTAGCACAAAACCGACAACTAGAAACGTTGTGGTCAGGGCCTAGGCAAGGAATACAGTAAGAATGAAAGTCTTTATGAGGTATTTGCTTCCCACAAGAAATACAATTAATAACTTTTTCTGACATCAGACTGGAGCAAGAAAAAAGTTTCCCCAATCGGGTACTTAGCTTTTAATGAAGACTTCGGATCTGAAACTCGAACACGAAAATCTCAGGAGTCGGCCGACTGGCACTTGCGAACTGCTTCTGCTTCGGGCACCGCGCGACAAGAAAGACTGAAGAAAATGGCTTCGGCTGCACCTTTTATACCCCTGACAACCTGATGTCAGGGAAGAAGTGACAGCAACAGACGCAGGACCCAAGACTTTGTAATTCAGGCCGACTGAGGGCAACCTGCCAGCAGGATAACCCAAATGTAATGACTGCAACAGTGAAACATGAAGAACATCCATCCAGATGAGCAGGCCCCAGACAGTACACTCATTCCCTGTGGGAATCAGATAATGGGATCTTGTGCTCACAGGAAGTGCATTTCTCGAACCCTAAAGGTTTGTCCATTTTAGAATCAAACTTGGGCTCCGACAGGACAGCTAAGCAAGAAAGAAAGTTTTTTTTTTTAAATTAGCAACAAGGAAAAGAAGATAAGAGAGAAAGTGAAAAGGACCACAAACCCAATTAACTCACGGAGAAGAAAAAGGAAAATTATGAAAGCAATTAATCAGGGTAGGAAAGAACTAGCAGAAGACCTTAAAGATCAAATAACTCACAGTCTGAATTAATGATCATTCAGAAACACCAGAGGAACCTTGAAGCATACTCTATGAACGGCAAACGAGATCTCAGGTAGGCTGGAGAAATGGGGCATTATGGGTAGGATGGGAGGAGCTCAAGCTTCAATTCTTCAGCTTGGAAAATGGCTGAGTCAGATCCAAAGGTCAAATCTGAGACCTACAGGTTGAGGAAGAATGACAGTGACAACATGAGACCAATATTTAAGAAAACACTTTTGCCTGAGTCCTGACTTCACCACCTGGAACATGGAGAGAGGAAGAATCTGAACAGAAGAGCTCTCAGTAACTCCTAGACTTAGGAAAAAACTTCAGAGTGAAGACCCCAGACTGGAGTATAATAAAACCATGCTCTAGGAGCAAGACCATTCCACCTCACACTGCAGCTACCCTACAGCAACCTGGTATAGATATTGTAGCCACTGGGCCTGCATTTAACAAAATGTCTGTAATCTGCAGTACAATGAAAATTGTTGTTCCAGGGTACCACTCCATATTGCTATATTCTTTACACCACAGACACAATCTGCCTATGCTCAAGGAAGATCTGTGATTCTTATGTTTATTAAAAGTTTTTGTATACTCTGCAGTTCACCACTTGGTAGATTTTTATTCCATGGGCACAAAAAAGCCTACACAAAAGGTTCTGAGGTCTCAAACTTTATTTACTTTTTTCATCCTACTTGTGTACTTCAATGAGCTCTGTAAAAAAGAGCACTGTGACTTGCTTTCTACTGTAAGCTATTTCTCTGGATGCATGTATTGTTTACACAAAAGGGAATCACTTAATGTAACTTTAAATGACTACCTCCCCCGCATATATAAAGGTTTGTCTTCATCAAGAGGAAGAATAAGAGGGACTGGTCACATTAACCATGTATACGAGCCTCTTATAAGCAGGCACTGCAAACTTTTTTTTTGTTATACAAGAGAATATTAGCCTTTTATATTACATGTCAGGAGACATTGAGCCCTGTAAAAGTGGGACTCTTTGTCATGTGATAGACTGGAAAAAGTTCTGTAATAAAGTTTTCATACTTGGCTCCAATGAATATGAGCCCCACTGATGCAGACACAGCCTCTCACTTTACATTTGTTACAAAACAGACTAATAAAGTTTGGTAATACCCTTGTAAAAGCAGGCATTTTCAATGTTCAAAGTGTAAACCACTCTATTAGATGAACCTTATGAAGTTCATGTGAAAATGTTTTCTTAAATATAGTTCAATAGTTGTAACTCATAATGAGTTAAGTTTTGTATGTTGGAAGTTAAAAATAAAACTTAACTAAGAATGAGGTTCCATAGGCTGCTGAGCTGGTAAACTCTCATGGGTCTTTCAGGAATATTCAAATAAGGGACTAACATCTAAGCTTCGAGACTGGCTCCTTGTTTTTCCATTTCTCAGATTTTCTTCAATCATTTTCCATGGACCCTTCCACCATTGTCTGTAACTGCCTATAAATTACTGACCTGTTTAATATAATGTATTAGAACAAGAACACTCATCCATCTACCTACTTAACTGAATACAATTCTGGAAACTTCAACAAGGTGTCTTTATTCCTCCCACAGGAAGGACATCAGAGAGAGAATCTCCTAGATCTGCTAGCTAAAGTAATTTTATCTGGGCTTGTCCTTTATACTCTGTTAGTCCTGTAACCCTCTGGGTCACAGGTGGGATACCAGACTTCACTCGAGCCCTCTGGATTACCTCTGCATCCTTATCAGAAAGAGTAAGATTGAAAATAAGTAAGTGTTTAGCAGCAGTGAGGTTAACTAAAGCTACAGCTGCTGTGTCAAGTTTGGGAATTGTGTACAAAAACTTAAAAGACTGACGAACTTTATACATCCCATCTGTCTTTTTAGGTGCACCTGGCTGACTTTTGGGAAAACTGAAGGCACTAATACACACACGTCCTCTAAAGCAGACAGACTAGGAAGAACAGGTGTAGGTTCTGCAATTCCTTCTGAAACAACTCATAGTATTTTCTGAGGGAGTGAGAAACCTCAGTGAAAACAATGGCACATTCTAGCAACAGTCTCAGAGAAAGAGAAGCCCCCACAAGGAGAATCAGAAATTAAGTTATCTTCTGAGTCTGAATTAGAAATCCAAGGAAGACAATCTGTATTTGCCCCTACATCTTCCTGCTCAAATTCAGAGTCCTGAATCTCTTCAAGAAAAGAGGTATCCTTTCTTTCTTTTCCAGAAACTACAAGAAGGATCAACAGTAAACTACTCCTGTCTAAGGAAATTTGAGGAGGAGCAGACATATGCTTAGTTTTCTGTTTCTTTTTTGACAGGAAAAAGGGGCCAACCATGTTACTAATGGCAGCAGCAGATTCCCCAGGGATGAGTGCAGCAGCATTCTGACACAACAGGGAAGCCTTTCCTATTTCCACTCCAGGGACCAATAGGAATGGCGCTCCCTTGTCCTTGGAAGGGATCCCAACAGCCGCAAAGGATGTTACTAACCCCTGATCCACAGTGGTTGTAAATACTACATCAGAGGGATCCAGAGTAAAAGATGAGGGGTCTGAGGTACAACAAATGGTCAACAGCAGAGTCATCCCACCTGCGGCTGAGGCAAATTGCCAGCCTGCTGTGTTGGCAAATGCTGTTTACTTAACTTTTCCTTTTTGTGGCTGGAAAATGGACCGCCAATGGGAGCAGTAGTTTGCTCCATGTTCAAGCTGAAAATGGTGCCTCTTTCTGGGGTTGGCAAGCAGCAAATGCCAGTAAAAAACTACAAGTCTTTAAAAGTCACTTTTTTCACAGAAAGACATAGTAAAACGCAATTTAAAACATTTTGCCAGCCCCACAAAAAGTACAGTTTTGTACCTACCATAAATGTAGATGTTCGAGGATCCACATTGCTGCAGTCCTAACTATTGGGTAGTCCGCTGTCCAGTCGGCCCGAATACCAAAGTATATGGCTGACGTCGGTCAGGGCGCATTAGACTGACGTCAGAACGTCAGGGTACTAATGCGCATGACCGACGTCATATCCTCAGTCTTTTCTTGCCCCAGATGTCAGAAGACCCTGAAAAGATAAGGCCAAAAACCAAACACTCCCAACATACCTGCACCAAAACATATATATATATATACAGAATATACAAAAATAGCAGAATATAACCTCACCTACACAACCACCCCTAAACACAGAGGGGAAGGAAGGAGGGTAAATTGGACTGCAGCAATGTGGATCCTCGAACATCTACATTTATGGTAGGTACAAAACTGTACTATGTTCTTCATTCCACATTGCTGCAGTCCTAACTATTGGGTAGAATCCCAAAGCAGAGGTAAGGGAGGCTGGCAAATCATAAGGAAGCAGGAACTGACAACATGCCTTGCAAAATAGCAGTGGCAAAACCAGCCCTAGACTTAGAGTAGAGAGGAAGGTGATAATGCTTAGAGAAAGTATGGACTGAACTCCAAGTAGCTGCCTCCAAAATATCCTTAGTTGCCACCCCCCTTAGAAATGCTGTTGAAGTGGCAGTAGCCCTAGTGGAATGAGGCCTAATCCCAGCTGGAATTTCCTTGCCATGATGGGAATAACAAAATGTAATGCAACACCCAATCCATCTAGAAATAGTTTGTTTTGACACAGGCTTGCCCTGAGAACTCAAAGCAAAAGAAATAAACAACTGCTGAGACTGCCTAAAATCTTTAGTCCTGCTCAAATAATAACGCAATTGCCTGTGTACATCTAAAGTGTGCAAAATCTTTTCCCCTTTATTTTGGGGATCTGCATAAAAGGTAGGCAAATGAATAGTTTGGTTTAAAGCCACACTAGAAACCACCTTAGGCATAAAGGAAGGATTAGTACGTAAAGATACCCTATCCTTATGGAAAATCAAAAAAGGTTCCACTGCCATAAGGGCCTGTAACTCAGAAACCCTTCTTGCAGAAGTAATGGCCAACAAAAAAGCAGTCTTCCATGACAAGTATTTCAATTCAGCAGTAGCCGCAGGCTCAAAAGGTTGTAGAGTAAGTTTCTCCAACACAAAATTGAGATCCCAAGCAGGAGTAGGAGCTCTACGTGGGGGTCTTATATTCTTTGCCCTCTAAGAAATTGCTTGAACAAAGGATGCGAAAACAATGGTGGGTCACAATCATAGTGAGCTGAAATCGCTGCAGCATGAATCTTAATGGAAGAGAAAGACAAACCTTTGTCCAATAACTCAGTAAGATATTGAAGAGCCACACTCAAATTTGGCTCTGAAATCTCCAAATTGTTTGCTGCACTCCAAAATGAAAATCTCTTCCATTTTTCTGCGTACACTTTTCTTGTACTAGGTCTCCTGGCTTCCATAATCACATTTAAAACTTGTTGAGGAAGTTGAGACCTGCTGCCTTTCAAAACAGAATATGCCAGGCTGTTAGATGAAGAGAGTGAAGTTTGACATTGAGCAGGTGACCTTCTCTCTGAGACAACAGGTGTGGAATCAAGGGTAAAGGCCATGGAGGCTTCTTTACCAGACTCCTCAGTAATGGGTACCAGTGCTGCCGAGGCCAATCTGGAGCTATTAAAATCATCCTTGGCTTGTCTTGTCTGACCTTTAGAAGCACTTTTGGAAGAAGAGGCAGAGGTGGAAGCATACACATGAAGATTTTTCCAACTGAAAGAAAGAGCGTCCACTTTCCAAGCTGTGTGATGAAACTTCTTTGTGCAAAACTTTGGCAGCTGGTGGTTTAGTGGAGAAGCGAACAGATCTATGTCTGGAGTTCCCCATGACACTGTCAATTTTGAAATACATGAAGATCCAGTTTCCACTCGTGGGGATCCATGATTTGTCTGCTTAACACATCTGCTAAGGAGTTCTGTGCTCCGGCAGAAACCTTGCCTGAAGAGTTAGTTGCAAGCTGAGCGCAGTCTCCCATAAAATCATTGCTTGCCTGCACAATGGGTAAGAATGTGTTCCCCTTGTTTGTTGATGTACCACATGACAGTTGTGTTGTCTGTTAGAATCAACACCTGCCCTGGAAGAAGTAACTCCTTGAAAGCCATTAATGCAAACTGGACTGCTAACATCTCCTTCATGTTGATATGTAGATGCTGTAGTCTGGCAGGCCACTTGTCTTGTATCCACTTTCCATTTAGATGAGCTCCCAAGCAATGTCTGAGGCATCTGTCGTTAGAATCTGACTCGCCTCTGGCCGGGTCACAGAGAGTCCCTTGTTTAGGTGACATTCCTGAGCCCACCACAAAAATTCCTTTTGAATGCAAGGTATTATTTGAATGACAGTGTCCAAATCCTGGCAGTGCTGTGTCCATACATTTTGAGATACCATTGTAGCTTCCTCATATGCAGTTTGGCATTGGGAAGCACCAGAATACAAGATGCCATGAACCCTAAGGCTTGAAGGACTGTCCTTGCAGTCAGCCTGGACTGAAGAGATAGTTGATGGAAGTAACTGGAAAGATTCTTTTGTTTGTCCGGGGTTAAAAAGGCCATCTGGGCTGCTGTATTCAGTCTCACACCCAGAAAGCACATGTCTTGAGAGGGTACTAGACTGGACTTTATTTCGTTCACAGAATACCCTAGGCATCTTAGCACTGCTATGACATATTCCAGATGCTGTAGAAGGTCTTCCTTTTCTTGAGCCAGAATCAGGCAATCGTCCAAGTAAGGGTAGATTTGAATCCCTTTTAGCCTGAAGTAAGCTATCACTGGAGCCAGAACCTTTGTGAATACTCTGGGCGCAGTAGATAAGCCAAAGGGCAATGCAGAGAACTGATAATGAGAACTTCCAGCTCAAAAACGCAGATACTTTCTGCAACTTAATCTTATAGGCACATGAAGGTAAGCTTCCTTGAGATCTAAAGTTACCATCCAGTGATCTTTGCCCAGTAGAGGTAAAAGCTGTTGTAACGTCAACATTTTGAACTTGGGAATGTCCAGATAAGTGTTGAGGATAGATAAATCCAAAATTGGTCTCCACGTGTTCCCCTTCTTGGTACTAGGAACAGGCGAGAATAAAATCCTAGGCCCCTTTCTGGCACAGGAACTGGCTGAATGGCCCCTATTTGGAGTAACAGAGAAATTTGCTTGTGCGCCTCTTGTCTTTGTAGAGGAGGAATGTCTGGCATGCCTTTGAAAGGAGGCAAGGTATGGAAATAAAACCTGTAACCGTGGTGAATGATATCCAGAACCCATCTGTCTTGGGTAATTAAATCCCAATTTTCTTTGAAAAGAGACAGCCTTCCTCCCAACGGTGCTGCCAGGCGAGAATGAACTGGCAGCTGAAAAGGCAGGTCATTGGGTCTGCTTACGAAAGGACTGACCCCTGCCCTCACCAGAAGTCTGAGCAGGGGAACTCCCTGTCCTAGGCCTAAAAGAACCCTGAGCTCTGCCCCTACCACGTCTAGACCTGCCCCTAGACTGGGAATCATAAGCAGGATAAGTCCAACCCTTAGCAGGCCAATTTCTACTAAACTGGAGGCTGTACCTGCAAAAAATCTTTAACAGTTTGCATAGATTTAGCCTTGTCCTCCATTTTCTTCAAAACTGCTTCCACAGGCGAACCAAACAACACATCAGATTGCAAAGGAGCATCCAAAATCCTTGTCTTAACATGCTCAGCTAAATTCTGATCTCTCAACCAGGCGTGCCTACGAAGAACAGAACCAGTGGCAGCCACCCAGGAGGAGGCCTGTACAGCATCAAAACCACATTGCAAGGAATGTTTACCCACCTGTTCAGACACATGAACTAAATCCTGCAACTCTTTACAGTCAATACCTTCCGCCAGAGCATCCACCTTAGATTTCAACTGTGAAAGAAGATAATTCTGATATTTTAACATGTGGAACTGACAATTCAACGCCCTCATGGCTAAAGTGGAAGAAGTATACACTTTCTTTCCCCATCTATCCAAAGCCCTTGCCTCTTTATCAGGAGGGACAGGATTTTTAACAACTGAGGCCTTTACACCTTTAGGCCCCTGAGAGACAGTTTCGGGTCTGCCCTAGGACTCTTAAAAGATACTTATGAGCTTCAGGCACCCTATAATACCTATCCGGTTTAACTGGGGCAGGAGGCAAAGAATCAGGATTCAGGGAAGCCTCTGCAAAAACATCTTCCACCACATTCAAAACAGGAGGTATAGCTAAAGGCCTATGCTGGGGTAAAACAAGAACTCCCTAAGCCTTTTCCTGGAATCAGAGAAATCTTGGCCTTCCCATTTAAAATGCTCCCTCATGGAATGCAAAGTCTCTGAAAATGAAAAATCCTCAGGAGGAGAAGCTGAAGGAGTAGAATCATCCACATCAGAATCAGAATAAGGAGGGAACTCCTGCAAGTCTTCAACCGAAGACTCAGAAGCCTCCGAGCATTGCTCAAAACTCTCAAGCTCAGGTTCCACCCTAGGCCTCTTATCAGGAGGGGGCATAGAACCCCTTATCATAGTAATCAAATCCTCTGCCATTTTAAGCATATGTTTCTTAGGCAAAGACCCTGAAGCACTAGGAGAAACCCCCACTGAAGCAAAACTTGGCCTGCCCCTTAAAGAAGCCTTGGAAACAGAAGGGAGGCCCTAACCACCTTAGGAAGTGAGGGAAGAACAGCCACCTGAGAAGCCCCTCAGCCTGGCCTACTTCCTGAGAGGAAACATCCTGTAACAGTAAAGTCTCTCCCTGAGACTCCAAAGAAACACCTGGCAAAACCTCCGGCTCCACTGAGCCCTCTAAAGAACCGACGTCTGGGACTGCCGGTTCTTCCCCTCTAGGCTTTGCTGTTTTGTCCTTGCGTTTTTAGCGAAGCCGGCCGGAGCATCCGGCGGCATTTTATAGTTACAACGCTTCCCAACACTAACCTGGCACAGTCTAACCTTCTCTTAATAGTGCGTTTGTTAAATCTAGCACAATAACGGCATCCAACAACGTCGTGCTCAGGCCCTAAACAAGGTATACACAAAGTATGGTAATCCCTATGAGGTATCTGTTTCCCACAAGAAATACAGTTATTCACTTTTTCTGACATCCGGTTAAATACTGAGGCAAGAAAAAACCAAAATATTCTCCAACGGGGTACTTAGCCAACTTTGATTCGGTCTGAAACTCTGACTTCAGAAATTTTCAGAACGCCAACCTGCACTCGCAAAATTGCTTCTGCATCGGACCATGCGGCAAAAAAGACTGAGGATATGACGTCGGTCATGCGCATTAGTACCCTGACGTTCTGACGTCAGTCTAATGCGCCCTGACCGACGTCAGCCATATACTTTGGTATTCGGGCCGACTGGACAGCGGACTACCCAATAGTTAGGACTGCAGCAATGTGGAATGAAGAACATGTAGAACAAACACAATTTCTCCCCAGAAAAAAAATGTTTTTCAGTTACTTTACACAACGTTTAAAATGATGGGGAAAAACAGCACTCCCGTTTAAAAGTACGAGAAAGTCTTGCGACAGTCTGTTACAACAAAAAACTCCCTGCATTGGTAAAATACGAACAATATTTAGAAAATGGAAGTTTTTACCACAAAGGAAACTCATCTGCCTACCAAAGGAACAGCACCAAGATGACCAGCGGTCCTCGAACGCCTTACAGAGGCATACTTTTTGACAGCAGTAGAGCTCTGAAGGGCCTGGTGTCCAAATTTCTTTTTTAGTCACTTCAGCTTGAACTACTTGACAGTTTGGGCAAGTGGAAGGTACCCTGAATCTCTGGAAGTTGGCTGGCTGTTGTATCCTTGGCAGGATATAACCCATACAGTTAAGACTACTGCGGCAGTGATCAATACGATGAACATCACAGTTTCAAACAAGGGTATAATTCCTGCTTATCCTACAGCAAACTACAAGTGGCCTTCCAGAAACAAGGAGCAAGGGATACACATGAAGTAGGGTAGGCATAGGCAAGCAAATGCTGGTGGATAAGACCTTGCAGGCAAAACAGGACTCTCAAAAAAATAATGGGATAAGCTTTAGTAGCCTGGAGTCAGCCCTCCATGATGAGGACCATGGTGAGAAATTCTGACCCAAAGTAGCACTTTACAACAGTCTTATATTTCATGGCAGATAGACTGTAACTATAGTCCTTAGTTAATGCACGATACAACAGACTGCTTTACTGTTAACTTCAGTGTATGTTACAAAAAAATTTGAAACACAGTCCAAATTCTTTTAATTTGACTTCTGTAATAGGCAGGACCCTTTCCATGGACAGACAGGATAGAGCATGTGGCTGTATTCAGCACAAGACTTATAAGTAAGTGTAACAGAGAGATGAAGTAAGGTGAAACACATGCAGCTATTAGGCACAAGGACACTTTAACTGGAGAGAGAGAAAGTTTGAAAGGCTTTGAGACCGCGACTTTAGCTAATCATGGACCAGACTGAAAGCTAAATGGTACTGGAAGTGAAGCTGCCCCTTGTCCCACCTCCAAAACAAAGGCCACCAGATACAACTGAAATGGCCAGTTTGATTCAACAGATCTAGACAGTAGAGCTGGCTAGTTAGTCTATGGCTAATATTAATTGAGTCCTGTCCCTATGTGCTTTGTCCATTGCATTACAGCCCACAGAGGAAAAGAAAAATCTGTACATCAGTCCACATCTTCAACACAGCTCTCAGTTTCAGAAAAATAGCAACTGATGCACTGATAATATGACAACTAAAAACTCACTTTTTAACCAGAAGTGTGATGTAAATTTTTTTTTTAACCATATAAACATGCAGTAGACCTCTTTTTTCTTTTAACCTTCAGGATCTTGGAAGGGAGCATGAAGAGTCCACGAATCTATGGCAGCTACAGATAAAGCAAAATCTCCTGATATTTATTAATTAATTTATTTTAATTTCAAAATAAATGTTAGGAACAGGCAGAGGCCATCCTCAATTGAAAAGAGCAGACAGAAAGAGCAGAGAGTTACATAAGCTGAAAGTGGGACCCATATCACACAGTCAAGCAGGGGGTTTATAATTGAGCAAAATGATCTTGGAGGTAATGCTCCCCAATTTTTATTTGGTTAGTTAGTTAGTTTTATCCTGTATACTTCTCACTCCAAGTCTCTCAGCTTCCAAGCCCTCCTATCATAGATCCTGAGTTCATTCATTCACAATTCAGGGGGTCCCTTTCCTGCACTGAATGACAGCCAACTGGAAGGGGCAACTATTCAGACATCCTCAGAGGAGTTTGTACCTCTGTCTTTACTTGCCTACACATCCATGCTTGTCCAACTGGGCTGAAAGTCTTGCTTCACTGCCATGACCAAAGCCATCTATGTTCCAAAATATTAACTATCCCTAGGCAGGGGAACTACATGGCATCACCTTCAGCCAATATTATTCATGGCATTGGTTATGGGGACATTTCCTACTAAACCCTAATTCTCCATCCCCCCAGGTGGCTGACGTACCCACATCACCATAGGAACATGTTATGCCTTCCTCATGCACTTACCTGCTCCCTAGCATGTCCACAGAAAGCTACCATCACCAACTTGGAACAACCAAGCTCACATCCCTGGTAAAGGCTAGTTTTCTTGCAGCACAAGCCACTGCTTGTAAAGGTGGCAACCAGTCAACTGGAACTACCCCTCCAATACACACACCTACAAGTTAGGTGAGCCAGCATCAGTCACTTGTTCATACCACCTCACTACGTTCTTCCAGCATTCAAGCTGCTACTTGAAGTTGGGTCATCTGTGTAGTAGTCAAGGCCTTAACCCTCTACAACACAAAACCAATTTTGTGAACGAAAAGTCAGCTAAGGCAGTAAGACACAAGGCCAGTATGACATGAAATAGGGTGCCTGTGGAAGTAAAATAGCTTCCACATACCACACTATTGAAAGAAGCATCAAATTTCGTCCAGTCAGCCTTAGTTCAGGTCTACAGCACAGCAACAATCTACAAAAGTGATTACAAACAGAATAAGAATGCAAAGTCAAAAGCAGAAAAAAAGATGCAAATCTTAGCATTATACCCTGATAAAAAAATCATAGTACACTTTGCCTAAAACCCATGTAAGCAAAGCTGAAACTCATTACCTTCTTACAGACTGACAGATAAAGAATTAACATTTTAGCAACAGATCTATGTCTGCTGACACACTGTGGCCATTTGGCAACCAGGAGCAAAGAATCTGTTTCCAGTATTCCAGGATTTGATTCCTCAGCCTCCGTTTTCCTACTGTGTGACTCTAAACGAGCCACTTAACCACACAATACTCCAGGGTTGTCCTTGTAAAGGGCATCTGTGACCAGTGTTTTTACCTGGTTAACAAAAAAAAAGTACAATAGCAGAATTTAGTTTGATGTCATTGCTTATTGGACTTTATGAAGGCAGGACTCAGCCCCTAAATGGCACACCAAGCTCAGGCTACAAAAGCCAAATGAAGCTGTGCAGAATCTACATAGCAAATGCAATTTGTTTATAACAAAGTATGCTAGCAGCTGATTCTGTGATGTAGAGTAAAATGGCCCTGATTATGGGTCACACAAACTGAGAGGATTGATTAGCCACCCCAGATCTAGAGAGGACAACTGAAGGAAAAGGGTACATGCTCAGGAATACATGTTCCACCCAAGCTTCTTAGTGGAGACTGGAGAACTAACACAGATGTTTCTTTCAAGGGGGGGCTGACTGTGGGTCTGTGTCACATGCTGAAGTGAAAAACAGCCCTGCAAAGCTCCTAACTGCGTGCCCAAACCAAGAAGTGCCAATTTGGTAGCTCAAGGGAGCAATAGTAGGGTCAAAACAGAAAACCTTCAAACCCACTGGTGGCACTATTCCCCATGTTCTACTATTCCCCAAAGGGAATAATTTGGGCCCAAGGGTCTCACATTGAAGGGAAAGAATCGAGCAATGTGGGCTGAGGCTTGACAGTCCCAAGTGGGCCATGAGCAAATAAATAAATACATGAATGAATGAATGAATGAAAAAGTATATTAATTAGGGGCAGGATCTGCACAGAAAAAAAAGATAAAGACAAAATCTTTGTGGAGTATCAGAAATGAATGGGCATAGGTCAGAAAAAACATTTTCTGCTGTTTGTTTTCTTTCAAAAGATCCTATAAAAATCCATCAGCCCAAATCAACTAATGTACAGAAACTATACTGGGCTTAACATATGTCCCAGCAGCATTCAAAAATGCAATGTCAAAAACTGCTTCTGCAGAACCTAAAATCATATCAGCAGCTTTTCTTTTACACATTTCTCTGCAGGACCACTCAATAATATGCTAACATGTTCCACCTCCATATTTTGCATCTTCATGAAGCCTATTTAAAAATGAGTAACAATGTCAAAACTAGCTAGATGGGTTCTCACATTTCCTAGTAAATGAGTTCTCAACTAACTTATCCAAAGGTAGACATTGTGGGATAACTTTGTAATCAGTCAAATACTTTGGATACAACAATATTACTCTTAAAAAAATATATAGATTGATGCTTTCTTCAAATTTTATACACAGTGTTCTTTTCTAATTATTTTTGAACAACTCTGACCACCATTATCACCGTAAGATGGACACAATGTCAGGCCTGGGCCTGTTTTAGACAAGACTAGCATTAGCTTAGGGTTAATCTTAATAACATCTTGATACTCTACTAACCTGAGGCCAGTATGTATGCAAACATACAAAAGACAGGCTTCCATTTTTTTTCTCAAATGGGATATGACTTCAGGATTAATTCACTCTTGTAACTAACTGTGAGGAATTCACTGTTCGGCAAAAATCTGCACAGTTAGCAAGTAATCCTCTTTGAACTTGGTGGAAACAGAGAGTAATGGAATGCAGCATGGTCTATCAGTGGTTTAAATGAGATGAACTGGTCATTTTTCAGTACCACAGTCAGCGTTCCAGTGGAAACATTATCAAATGTAAACAGTCTCCCTGGGCATGAAATGTGACTTCAATGGGAAAATGCCACCAGATGAACCATACATTGGACATGGTATGCTTTTAATGTCAAGGCCGATGGTTGAGATTCATTCATGTTATTTAGAGTAACTCCACTGTAAATCTGCTTTATAGTTAGATACTGCAATGGAGTAATTTGGCACAGCCTGTAATAAAACAAAGCTTCTTTGCAGTCTTCTCCTCCAAGTCTTTTACAATCTAAACTTACACCAAAATATAGGATTACCGTAGGCACAGTCCAAGCAGAAATCATTAACATTCTGGCTTATGGGTAGTGATATGGCACAGTTAACAGGCAAACTGGTCTGAAGACTTTTTCAGCCTTGACGTGGGTTAACAGCACACGTGAAACATAAGTCAAACATACAATGAATACAGGCCAAACAGAACTTAATCCATGTCAAACTTGATTGCAGGTAAAGAAACATAATGCAACAAAAGATTACAGACAAACATGTTGCACTGGAAAACAGAATAAACATCCTGTGCAACATGAAGCATTAAGAAACATTAAGAGTAAAGCATAGTAGTGCAATCAGAATCAGAATGAACAGGTGCAACAAAAATAGACACATATTTACATAAAGGAAAGCCCACAGCAGAAATAACAGAATACAGTGACAGGTAAAAGAGGAAAAATCATGCATGAAATGAAAACCAGACCACTAAACAATACTACAAATTATGAGTAAGACTAGGGTTGTGATCTTTTAAGTACTACATATTAGTCTTTTAGTACAAAGGTTGACAAAATATCCATCCAGCATTGTGGTACTGCAAGATGAAACCTTAACTCTGATCCAGATATCTATTTTTGTGGCATAGCATGACAAAGCCTTAACTATGACCCGAATATTCATCTTTGTGGTACTGCAAAATGAAGCCTTAACTATGACCCAAAAAGCCAGCTTTGTGGTTTTGTGGTATACCAAAATGAAATGGTACTTGCGTATTATTGCAACCACATTCCAATGCTGCCATAGCAGAAACAAAGGCAGAAAATAACTGAAAATGCCTGAAAACTGTTGAGACAGAACTACTTTATGGCATAGTATAGCTTCAGATTGTCGTGGAAATAAGATAACGGTTCAATGTTTTTATTCGTCACATATAAACTGTGTGAAATATTTTGTGTAAGCATTTTAATTCATAACAAATTATAATCATTAAACAAGCACCAAGAAAAGATCGCTATGCAGAATGTTGTGAAGCTACAGTTTGAGCTACCCAAAACTAAAGAAATCACACCAAAACCTCTAGCAATCCTTTTGACAACTTATGCAACTGTCTGCTGTGTAAGGGACACCCCTCCTCCTATCTACATCCTTAATTTTCAATGGTTGCCATTTCCTTTTTTTGTACAACTGCTTTCTTTCGTTATACTTCCAAACAATGCGTGTTGCACCATTACCCTGAGATGGTTTTATACCTTTTTAACACTTGTTCATTCATTTGTTGTGAACCATTATTTTTTTGAGTACAGGCATGGGTTTTTCAGATATTTCCTGCAATACAGCATGAGATCAAAGACTGCCCTGTGACCCCCCCCCCAATTTGACCGATTTGGCTCCTGCTTTCACGGAAGTCAACCTGCTAGACAAGAAGTATGGAAAAAGCCTAAATGTACTGACGAATTGTCAACATTTCTAATATACAGTTAGTAAGCTGCTATCAGCAGTTACATACTATCCAGCTGTTTGGAATGTGGTTGCGATAATATGTACGTACCGATAAAACTTTAACCATGATCCAAATAGCAAATGTTGTGGTAGAGTATGATGAAGACTTAGCTATGATCCAAATCACCTGGGATCAACTAGTGACCTCCAGTGCTGGTGGAAATGGCAAGGGTAGGTGGGTGTAAACAGCTGGTACTGACTTGCTCATGTCTAGGAAAGGAAGATAGCCTAAACTCCTGTAAAATTAACTCTCAAAAGATACTGACAAATGCAGTAAAGGCAGCAATAAAAAAACAATTATATGTTCTAGCCCACAAAGCAGTGCTCTTTCTTGCAGGCAGAACTGGCACATGCATGCAGACATTCAGACATTGCTAGACTGGGCACATGCATGGAAACATTCGCAAATTGCTAGGACTGTATTACGATTTGCTTAGGTGGTACGCATGCAAGGCCAAGGTGTTTCTACAACAGAAGGAAGAAACTGTTGCAGAGAGAGTAAAATCCCATGAGTGCAGGAACTCCCTGGTCAGCCTCAGTAAGAAGCTGAGATCCCTCATAAAAATCATCCAAAGCTAACCATGAAAACAAGACTGCCACTGATTCTAAGGACAGCCACAAAGCATTCTATAACTATGTCAAGAATCTCAATGGCAACACCCAGGTCTGCTCCGAGTTACAGCACAATGGCACGAAATTTCCAAATCCAACTGATATTGCCAACATCCTGGCTAATAAGATCAGTGCTAACTTCACCCCTTCTCACCCCCTAAAGGGCCATTATCTATACCAGAAGAACGCAGAGCCCCTGCAATCACAACTGTGCAGGTAAAAACTGCACTCTCCAAAGCCAAGAACACAGCTTCCATGGGACCGGACAACATCCCAGGCTGTGTTCTACATGAACTTTAGAACAAACTAGCCCCCACCTAAGCACCATGTTCAACCATAGCCTCACGTCAGGCTTTGTACCCACTGAATGGTGCACAGCAATAGTTATATCACTCCACAAAGGGGGAGCCACCATGGACCCCAAGAATTATCGCCCTATTAGCCTGACGGGCCTGGTCTGCAAGGCCATGGAATGTATCATCATGGAACTCATAAACAAAGACATTGGTAACCTCCAAACTCTGGACCCCACCCAGTTCGGGTTTGTGAAAGGCAGATCATGCCTCTTGAACCTGATCGACTTCTTTGAAACAGTTACCAAAGCTGTAGATGAGGGTAAGGCAGTTCACACAGCCTATCTTGACCTCGCCAAGGCTTTTGACACCATCCACCATTCTGGAATTATAGATAAACTCACTAAACTGGGTATAAATCCATACATCACAAGATAGGTTGCCAACTGGCTCACTGACAGAACCCACACTGTGAAAGTTGCAGACTCCAAATCTGATTTCAAACCAGTAACCCGTGGAGTACCACAGGGTTCAGTCCTAGGTCCTCCCCTGTTTGGTATCTACTTCTCTGAAGTTAAGGCTAACACAGAGGGCCTCTGGCTGACGAAGTCTGCAGATTACTGCAAATTAGGTGCCATAATCAAGTCCCCAAACAATGTACACATCCTACAGAAGGGTGTCATTGAGACAGATGCCTGGTGTCAGAGCCACGGCCTCAAGCTAAACACCAAAAAGTGTACTGTCATCCCCTTTGGTACAAATTCTGTACCCATGAACTAACACAAAGGTGGCAGTCCACTTAACGCCAAGGGTGTGATAAGAGACCTTGGGACTCAGGTGGACAGTAATATCTCCTTTGATAATCACATCGCCACAGTAATCAGGAAATCCTTCTATATGGCACACCTCATCGTGAAAGGGTTCTCATCCAGGAAAAAAGAAGTCATTGTTCCCCTCTATTCAGCCCTCATTATACCCATTATTGAGAACAATGCCCCTTTTGGAATGTACCTCACAAAACATCTGCAACAGCTGGAAAGGCCACAGAAGAACCTCACAAAGAGGATTACGGGCCTCAAACAGATGCTCTACGCTGACCGTCTCAAAATACTCCAGCTTTACTCCATAGCATATCACCTACTCCGAGGTAATCTCTGCCTAACATACAAAGCTATGTCAAACCCAGAGCTGTTGGACATGCTACACATAAAGAAATCCCAATCCCTCCGGGATACATGCTCTAGGGACCTAAACCTTGTTACCACAAGAAACAGAACATGCTGGAGGGATAGATTTCTGTCCCAGAGACTTCCCATACTCTGGAACAAGCTACTTATCTATGTCAGGCAGAGTTCCTCATTGGCACTCTTCAAGAGAAATCTTGATGATTGGATGGGAAATAGGAAATTCACCCCAGGGATCACTTTTGTGGCTCTGCTCGACAGGAGCACAGAAAAATAACTTTCTTGGGTGGTGAAAGCCAGGGAACTGTATGGGCTAGGCGTACGTAAGCCCTTGGGCTGATAGCCTAGTACTAACCTATGAAGTTGCAGAAGGCTGTGAGTTGTATTCCCACAGCAGGTAGACACTGCGGTGCTATATGGGGGGGGGCTACACTCCTGAGTGTGTTGACCTTCAGATGACACATTAAACTGACGCCCTAATTGCCTGAGTTGATGGTGGCTCAGGTGGATGTAAAAAAATCCCACGGCACCTTTTGAAAAGAGTAGGAGAAGTTGCCCAATACCCTGGCCAAAATTCCCCTAGTAGTATAAATGCATCTTCAGGTCTTCCTTGTAAATAGGCCACTTGCCTGGAGGGATTAACCTGGTTAATAAAAGGAAGGATATATTAGATAGATAGATAGATAGATAGATAGATAGATAGATAGATAGACAGATAGAAAAAGGGGGCACTGACACAATTTGGTATATGACAATACAATGTTTCTCTAATGGTAATAACACCTGCAAGCTGTATAAGGTTTTCCCTGCATGAAAAATGGAAATAAAAATACACATTCAGGGGTGTTAGGTGGGATGCTATTCCTCTTACTGTGCTATGATGCACAGCTTTCTGAATGCTAACAAATGATATTGCCAATACAAGTTGTGTCAGTCTTCATTATGAATTACTTTTCTTTTGTGTAGGGCAGGGTATGCACTGGGTACAAAATAACATACTCTCACAAGCAGTGCAAAGTCTGTTACATTAGACATCACTATGCACAATGAATTTAAAACAAACTCTACATCAGAACACGAAACAGAATCACCAGATGTAAATTATATTCATCAAAGAACAGAGATCTTGATAAATATATGAAATGTCAATGTCATCTGGAAGAATGAATATATATGTAATGAAATGGCTAAATTACAAACCCCTTTTACTTGCATGTATTAAATTGATGTCTGCTGAACTTTTTTCTAATAGTGCTATGCTCAGGGCTGCAGTACTGTATCAGACAGTGCCCACTACTTCATTGATCTACGCTAGTTGACTACTTGCGAAATGTGCCACCAAGCACGTAAAGTCTGTCAATCCTAAGGATCAGCAGCAGAAATAAGTAGGAAAAGCAGTTAGGGCAAGTAAAGACCCAAACCATTGAGAGTATAGCCATTTTAGTTAAAAAAGGACAGTAAACCTATTTTTAGAAGTACGAAAAAACAAACAAATAGCAAAGCTAATTAAAACAGATGAAGTAGGCAGAAGAGTGAACATGCTAGAATTATTCTTCTGCTCAGAACTAACAAAGTAAAGGGAAAGAAGGATGTATTTGAAACCTAGCCAGCAATAAATGCTTAGGACAGGGCCATGTTTCTTTTAACAAAAGAAAGTATCTTTAATGTTGGTGCACAAATCAAAAGAACCTGTAAGTTGTCACCTTTTCAAGTGTTAAAAGTAACTAATTTCACTGAAATGTGGGACTTTTTTATGACAAACTGTGCACTCAACTAAAGCAAAGGCACCGTTTTCACTATTACCAAAACAGCAATTCATTCATTCTTCAACATTATCTTAATCCAGTTCAAGCTTACAAAACAGCTACTCTCAGTGAGACAAGGCAGAGAAGTAATCCTGAACCCAGTGCCAGTCCATTACAGAATGTATACACATGCTCATTCATAAACAACATATATACATACCTGCAAGCAAAACCAAAATGAAGAATCAAGCACTGTGAGGCAACAATGCTACCACTGCACCACTCTGCCACCTCTTATGTAGAGTTTTTATAGTAAGGTAGCATGCCACAGTTTTCTGTCATACTGAAAACAGTACTGAGTTCAATGATATTATGTTTTTCACCATTTAATAACCAAATAATTGAGATTCCTCCCTACCCTACCAGTCCCAGCATCCCTGGGAATAGTGCTGAGATACATCACTGACATACATAATCTTCACTGTCACTATGACCTCATGAAACTTTACAAACTCCTTCCCAATGCTGTAACACGTTTGTATGATTTTACCATATAGCCATGCTAATTCTATTCCCTACCCTGTGATTCATAAGCTGGAGAAAGAACGTTAGTAGAGCTAAAGGACAAAATCACACAGGGCACACTACAACACTGAAAGTGATTTTCCAATGTTAGTGAATGTATTGCAGCATTTGATGAGTTAAGTGCTGCAATGCATTTTTCCACTTGTCTGTACTTATTTATTTGTGGTTGCTTTTTATTAAAAAGCTCTGTAAACTATTAAACCACAACCCAAATAAATGTAGTATTTCCTACCATGATGGTGTAATGTGTGTTGCATCCATTCACTTTAATGGGGCACCATCATGCATACATGGTGGTGCTCCCATTAAAGTCCATGGATGCAATGTATGTTTTACTGCACTGACGCCGCTAAGTTTAAAGTGTATGGTTTTCTAGAGGGATATCAGTGTATGAAAAAAAGGCTTTTTAAAAGCATTTTTCTCCTTCAAAGCGAAGTAAAAAAGGCTCCCTAATGGTCAAAGGTGCTGTTTGTCAGTTTTTTTTTTTACCACATGCCATGGTGCACAGGCAAGCTTAAAAAAACATTGGAAAATCACTTTAAAATGATTCTGGGAGAGTTAGGTGGTCAGAGGGATGCACAGCAGCACTGAAGACAAATTATCTAAAAGAAACAGTACTCTTTTAAAGGAAGCACATTTTCGCTCCTGAAATATCAGGACATCTCCTACTGGTCGTGTTTTGTGAAGCACACAGCTACACACATCAGGAGTGCTCTGCAAAAAAAAAAAAAAAAAGGGTCAGGTCATGACCCTAACTCCAGACATCTTCTAAGAACCAAGGGGATACTGACAATACCACAGGGGGTGAGCAAGTTTACCAAAAACTGGAAGAGGGCATATGCAATTCCTTTTCACAAAGACAGTAGTTAAGACAGAGGCTAGAAACTACTGACAGGTCAGGTTTACACCACTTTAAAGAAGAAACATAGCATCACTGTTGAAGGGAGGTAGCACTAAACTACCTGAAAGCAAATGAGGTAGTGGGCCAAGAAAGAAGAGATTCACACCAGGAAAGTTAGGCTAGACATATCCAACAGACTTTTTTTTTTCAAATGGGTAACCCCAAGGTATCATATCAGAAACTGACCATGTACAAGGCCTACTTAAACTTTAGCAAGACAACTGACACGTCATCATACAACAGGTTAATGAATAAGTTAAAATGATGAAAGATGTGGAACATGACTTAAGATGGTAAGATTAATAAAATAAAGGCTAGGCAGAAGGACACAGGCAGTAATAACAAATGGAATCCATTCTGATAAACAGAAGGTAACAATATGGATGCGGGTGTAGCACTACAGACAGCCTTTTCAATGTTTACATAAGCAGCGACATTGCAAAAGTACTGGAAAGAAAGATTTCCATATTTGTTGTTGAAATTAATTACCTAATCATTTGTTAAACAAGTAAATGCACTGATCTAAAGACCTTTTTCATGCATGACCTCCACCAAGATCCATCCATCCATCCATCCTCAACCCCTTTTCCCATTTTGTACATGGGGTCGGGTGTCACTTCAGCAGTGACAATCTAGAGCCAAGATTTACACTGCCGGATGGCTAGCCATGCAATTGCAAATAACATTCATGCAATAAAAAAACAAAATCTGAATGAACATCACCAAAAACTACAACAGAACTGATATTAATGCAGTGTATAAAATGTACAAAGAGTAAAGTAGCACGTTTGTGAAATATAGGTACATAATGGGAACAAAGAAAACAGCAGCGTTACTACTGTTACTACATTTACTTTTAAATTATAACACTGAATTCCTGTTGGCAAGAAGATATGGACATAGAAGGAAGGCATACAAAATATACGGAGTGGGGGTAGGAAAAAAGGTGACTCTAGGAAGGATTAGTGGTGGGAAACAATGGGAAAGAAAATGAGAGAGAATTTTGGAAAGTGAGAACAACATACAATTCATCTGAAATTTGCTCTAAAGAATGATTTAATATGATGGTTATAGAGCTGATTAATGGTGGGGAAGGTTAGCCAGGTTATTAAAGCAGTTGATTTGTGAATTTTGTATGATGTATCACTTGAACATTAATCTAAGGCTCTGAAATTTGGATTCAGCCCTGATGTTTTCTGGGACTGTTTCAGACTGTAAGTGTAAAGTTTAGTGAATGAGTCCTTTGCTTTAGCTAGAGTAAATGGGGGTGGGGGGCTGTAACCAAGAGGGTAACATCAGAATTGCATAGGAAATATGAGGTATTTCTGAAATGCAATTACTTATTTTCAGTTTGTTGACTGTGTCAATCCCACCAGGCCAATAATCTCTTTCAGGGGAGATCCAAGGTGGTATTCATACCGACTGTGACGCCCCACCTTTGGGCCAGTAATCAAGGAGCCTCAATCCTCACCACTGGCACCAGTGGGGGACATTCACTGGGAAGACAACAGGTATACACACAGTATCTCCAGATGCAGCTCTCTGCATCAAGCACAGTCAAGCACAATTTCCCTTAAGAGCACATGGGGGACACAGTCCGGGGCTGGTTTCTCCCTCTTTCTGCAGATTGCCAGTAAGACTCCCCACTGGCACAGCTACAGAGTTGAGATCACATTTCTGTTTGCAAGCCAAGACCTCCAGCACCCTCCCTGTCCAACCAGTGCTTTGTGTCCCTGCCCAAGTAGGCACTCCTGCCAGCTACCGTAAGCTCTTCCACGGGTTCCCAATATACAGAGTTAAATTAATATTAATACAAATGGCAGTTTGGCCAAGAGCAAGGTTATTAGGAGTGGCTCACACAGCGTCACCAAATAAATATGCAAACACTCTCAAAACTTAAATAGATGAGCCACAATGAAATATTTAAATATATTTAATAATAAATAGTAAAAAGAACAAGAAAATACTAAGTATATATTCCCAGTGACATCAGAGTTTAAAATCACAGGAAACATTTAAAATAACATTGAAGGACAGGCTCAGTCAAACAAAGAAAAACAATATCTAAACTAAGCTTCACTATATTCCTGACTGAATCTAAGAGAAGTATACTATTCCCTACTTACTTAATAGAGCAAGGCAGATGATATAGTGAATGGTCCTTCTTGTTGTCAGGCCCAAGACAAAATATGGAATGCTCAGTCTCACTAAAAGACTTCTCAAAATAACATCTAAAATATTACTTCTGGGATAGCTTGCAGAATGACATCACTTCTGGTCATCTGACTTCTAGTTCCCATGCAAACCCTCATTGCTGGAAGCTGGCAGGATTTAGCACCTACCTGTAAAAATACATACACAAGGGCTTTTGCGCAGATCTGTGACATGCTGGAAGTCATAAAACAATTTCATACTTCCATGCTTCCAGAGTAGTAATTACTTCACCCCAAAGACAATACAGAAAGCTTCCTAGTACAAACTTTGAGTCTCAGGGCAGCATTAAACCTGTGAGATAGCATCTTTATGGCCTACCCATAAATTGATTTAATTTCAGATATAGTTTAAAGTTTGCTGGACTGAGGTTAACCTTCCAGCTTCCTCTGTTAAAACATACATTTGAACAGTTACAACAGTACATTTACATTTCTGTTCTCTTCAGTAGGGTACACTGCGGATACATTTCAAACACAAGCACTTTACAAATACCTTTTCAAAACAAACATCTGTACAAATCAGTTTGCTATACACAACATACAGTTCTAATACATTTGTAACACAAGCATCTTGTATAAATCTGTTTGATATTCACAAATGACATATAATTATTTACAAAATTCCAGCTAGCTGTGCTGGCAGTACCTTCTATCGTCACACCAACTATGGAAAATTTGGCCAGGACACTGTGGAACTTCCCCTAGTCTTTTTAATAAGTGTCTTGGGATCTTTTATATCCACCTGGGCTACCACCAACTCAGGCAGATAGGGTTTGGCTTAACGTCTCACTTAAAGGATGTCTCATGCAGGACTGCAACACCGCCTTATGCTGCACTGTAGTGTCAGTATTGGAAAATCAGTAAGACTACTCTGGGGTGGGAATAGAATCCACAATATTCTGCACCAAAAAGCAAGTGTGCTATCTCTGTGGAGCTACTGACACTACTTTCTGTATTTCTGAAATGAAGAATGTTTTAAAGGGGAACAACAGTTACCTAGGATTAGTTTAAATGTGAGGGAATTTAGGAGAAGAGAAAGCCTTGCATGTACTGGGAGCCTGTTGGATTTATAGAGAGTTAGGCAGCGATGTTCAATTCATACCTCTCAACCTCTTAGAGCAAGAAATCTGGACAAAGGCCCAACATAGGGACAATTTTTAAATATTGAGTCTACAAACTTGGAAAGTTGACAGCATAGCAGGTTTTGCATTAGCATGAATTTTCTGAAGACTGAAGACTAAAGTCTGAAACTCAAAGTCTGTCATTATTTTCTGACTTTAATTTTCAATGACTTGCAAATACTCTGCCAGAAAACCTCAATTTTATGAAAAATGGACAAAAATATGAGGCAAAAATCTGGACATTCTGCAAAAATCTGTACAGTTGAGAGGTAGTTCATATTGTGGTCTAAGATGAATGAATCTGAGGAATTTGCTTTCTGTATTCTGCAGGATGTTAAGCTTGTAAGACATCTGAGTGGAGACAATGGGTAGGCTGTACTATAGTCTCGGTAGAAAAACAATCAAGGTACCAACTCACCTGGCATCAAAGGTAAAAAGGTGAGATTTTGTATGCTACCCTGAGATGAGTGAGCACTTTGTTGGCTTTGCCCGCAATATACACCAGGAATGACCGAGTTGGATCTAGTCGCATCCCGTGGTATTTCTACTCCATGTACTACTAGTTAAAGAAAAAAAAGCCAAAGTGCTTTACTGGCTTTGAAAGCCAATAAGGCAATTAGCGAGTGCTTGCATACACAACAAGTAAACATAATTGCAGGTAACACTCAGGGACAGTTTTTAAATACTGCCCTAATGTAAATAAGTTACTTATAGACTAAAGTCTGTAAACTTTTATCAATCTATGAGGAAAAGATATTCAGGGATCTTTGAGAGTGAAGGAATATCACTTTCCTGATACTGGACAGTAACAGCTCTTATGGGGTGTGTAACATATGTTACACACCTTTGAAAGTGCTGTTACAGTCTGGACTCACACTACAGAAGCACATAATACGTTTACCTTTTTCCAGTTTTAGAGTGTAGTCATGGTGCTTCAAGCACTACATAAGGGTTATGGTCACTGAGGGTATTCGGAAGAATGTAGCGAGATTACAATTTTCAGTAATATTAGTAAGAATGATGAGTGTTTCTTTGTGGGAATATTAGTCCTTGTACTTCCTTGGACTATTTGAGTGAGATTAAGCATTAGGTGGAGTCCAGTCAGTTGTGTTTTCAGGGATCCAAGAAAGCTGAGGTTGCACTCATCTAGAATATGTTTGTGGAATTTAAGTAATGAAAAAAATGGGAGTCTAAGACTGCGGCTAGTTTACTGAGTGAGGAGGGCGGGGGTATGTACACTGTGGCAAGAAAACCTGTTGTTGGATTAGAGACAGTTGGTTGAATTAATGCCTGGCTGGGGTAGGATTCCTTTGTAGAACTACTTGGTGCTATTAAGGTAGATGAGAAAGTACCTGCTTTGTACTAAGGTCATAACTCCACCTTAGTGACTGTTTCCAGGTCAGCTGTCATTAAAAATGGTGTTGTTTTGATAAATTTGAAGTAGGTTCCACCCATCAACTCTTGAGCCATCATTCCTACTGCAGTCTAGTTGTTTTACTTATGCCATATTCCAAGTCATGGCTATAAATTATTCACACTGCAAATGTTCATATTTGCTACTTTAAGGATGTAGGGTCCTGGATTTAGGTGAACATCGCCTGATTATAATAAAACTAGAGAAGTTAGCAGTAATAAAGTTTATGGTAAGCTAATTTAGGCTTAGTTGGGGGTGAATGAGAAATGTTACAGAGGTAGAATTGTTGATTTGTAAGGAAACACTGATAATAACATAGGATGTCCGCTGGGGTGCATTATGTTTCTATTAATAGGAGGAATGTATGAATAAGTAGTAGTAGTAGTAGTGCTTCAGGAGGAAGAAAAGGAGTGGAGTTATGCTCATGTTTTGTATCTTTGTATTTTGGTATTAAGGTAAAGATTGGTAATTAATGTTTGAGAAGGCTGAGAGTGTGGCTGGTGTGGTATAGGACAACACAGAAAGGTGGAGAAAAGATGGAGGGACACTTGGCTAGACTAGGGAAAGGGAAATGTTTATGACATGGAGGTTAGCTTCAATATACCTAAATACAAAATAATGCACTTGGAAAACAATATAAGACAGCAATGCAGCACCAAAAAAGACAAATTAAGTAAAAGGCCAGATGACTGTCACAGGTACACACTAGACTAGTGATCTGTGAGGATCTTTATAAAAGACTATCCACACATTCCCATGAAGTTTTAAACTAACCCAAACATAAGCAGAACATTTATATGTTGCCCATATCTGTGAGGAACAAGGGTACTAAACTAGGGGTGAATTTGCAATCAACTTTCCATTTGTCCAGATTAGATTTGAATACTGTACTGTAACAGAAATACTTTGCTTTATGCTGAAAGGAAGATAATTCCAAAGACGTTTTACTGCCTGTAATACATATCTATCCATCCAATATATTCTATTTACATTGCATAAGAGATTTAGATCTCTTGAGCGGGTGTTTATGCTCTCACTGAATTTGCAAATGTGCAGTAGTAGAAATGAAAGGATCTATCGAGGCTCTCTATACAAGTTAGAGATCACCCCCTATGTAGCCTATATAACACTGAGAAGAGGGATAAAGCTATGAGATGGTCTGCATAGTTTTTATGACTTAGGCCCTTGACTTTCTTAGTAAGAAGCATTGTGGGCATCCAAGTTGTGTCAAATGTTTGGAGAGGTACACAGATACCAAAGAGGTCATTATACCGACTGTCCTGATAAGTGCGGAATACAATGGAATAATCACATCCATGGACCTAAATGCCACACCCTTAATAATAAGCTATGTAATGATAAAGCACTTTCTTACAATAGTGGATGTGTAGTAATGGAAGGACATTTAGCTGTCTGCATAGATTCCCAGATCCCTAACTACTAGATCAGTTTTCAGGGGAATGTTGTCAATGTGACAACTGCAAAAGACTTATTGCTTGCCAAAAGCTACTACTATATATTTCTTGTCATTTGGTTTTGATCCGTGGTTTTGACAGCAGCTACTGATCTAGAAAAGGCATTCTTGGAGGATCTTGGTGTCCTCTGGGGAGTTTATGATGCCACTAAATTTACAATCATCTGCAAGCTTGGTCAGCCATGAACCCGTAACAGTAGCTTTGACCTCCAAGAAGTAAATTCCAAAGAGGATTAGGTCCAAGGACTTTATAAACTCTTAGGTACACTGCTAATGACAGGTCTTTTGTAGGAAGTAGAACAGCCCACCCAATTTTCCTGGGTTCTATTGGTGAGACAGTTTGCTATCCAACTTACATAGGGATTAACATTCATCTGGGATATTCAAAAAAAAAAAAAAAAAAACTGGGATACTTTATCTATGATACCAGAGTGGGATGGTGTTGAATGCCGATCCAAAAATATCCGAGTGTGGGATGGTGTTGAACGCCGATCCAAAGATACCCAAGTGTGGGGTGGAGTAGAATGTCAATCCAAAGGTAAGCAAATAACACAAGAGGGCAGCAAAGAAGGCTGAAAGAATACTACTGTGTACAGGGTCAGCGGTCATCAGTAGAATCATTTCACTACGCAAACTGTAAGGATCTTATCAATCAAACATACAGAATGGACACAGGTCAGAGGAGGGCAAACAAAAAAAAAACTTTAAGAACCTTAAGGGAATAAATACATGAAAGCTAAGAGAATATTGCATTAAAACAGAAAAAGATACCTGTTAACAGTCACAATTTGAATTACAAAGCAGATGTCTCACAGGGAAACACAAGGAAATATTAATTCGGAGAAAGGGTGATGGATGACTGTAACACCCTTTCTATACAGCTTGTAGTGGCAATGTACAGAAAACATAGGCAATGACAATGAGATGTCAAAAGACAAACCGATAAGCAACTGTTATGTAAAATCCACATGTTACGCTGTTAGGTAAAAAATGGGTAGACATAGCAAGCCATGTAGTCCTTACTTGATGTCAAACTGTACATTTCTATACAAGCACAAATCATTCTTAGTTTTCTGTTGAATCAAATTTCTAGAATTACCAGCAGACAGAACTTCAGTTAGCAAGTGCAGTTACATAAGCTACAACTAAGTTTGCAATAAGGCAAGGTGTTAATAACCAGGTAGTGAGGTCTTCTAAGGCTGTCAAATGTATGAAATTAACCTTACAATTATACAATCTGTCTGAATACGATCCTGGAAACTCGACAACAAAGCACCACCATAGCTGCCTGTATCCATGGCACAGAGAGATAAAGCCCTTACTAGGATCCTGATCACTTGCATTTGAGTAGTGGCTTAACCCCTGGAACAGACAAGTGAGGGAGGATTGCAGTGAGTAGCCAATGCTGACTCACCAATTCTGTGAGGAGAGGGGTGGTCCAAGTCTGGTGATTTAACACCAGCAAGAAAAAGCCTGCAGGCAAAGCAGTACCATGAGATGAAGTGAAGTGAAACTGATGATGACAGCCCTTATTAGGATGTATGCAGAAGCATACACATTCACAGGGAAGACATAGCAGACCCTCAAAGTGACACAAGTGCCCACGTCAGCCACCCAGGGGCTGAGTTAGAGCAATCAGAAACATCCTCGAAGTCTGCATCCCTAACTGTGTTGGACATAAAACATAGGATTAAGCAGGGCTAATAGAAACACCCTCAAAGCCAGCATCCCTAACTGTGTTGGATATATAACACTTGATTAAGCAGGGCTATTAGAAACACCCTGAAAGTCAGCACCTCTAATTGTGTTGGATATATAACACAGGATTAAGCTATTCCTCTATTAAGGTTCATCTTGCTGCCATTTTCCCGCTATTATTTTTTGCCTTCATGCCTATCAACCATCAAGCCTACCCTAATGTGCCTTCAGCTTGTTTATTCCCTCTTTTTTTTTTTGTTTTATTTTATTTTATTTTACATTTGTTAACCGGGCTAGTCCAACTGGATGAATATCCATTTTCAGTAGAGGCCCGGGGAGATAAGCTCCAGTTTGTACAATTTGTTAATACTAACTTAAACATCTAAGCATAACATTGACAAAAATAAGAGAAATCTTTTTTAACATTATTCAAACCTTGAATAAGTAGAAAGCAAGGAAAAGAAAAAAAAGAAAGAGAAAAAAAGAAGAACTAGGAGTTATAATATTATAAAAAAGACCCTTGTTCATATATTGTGAGGAAAAAAAATAGCAGCAAGAGTAGACTTTGAGAAATCTAAATATCTAATACAATTCAAAAGACTGTGTTTATTAAGGATTTCACCGACACAGAAGTCTGAAGGTGAAAGATAAAAGAAAAAAAGTGAGTATAACATAAATTGCTTAAGGCAGAAGTTAGTCAGGATTACAACTAGGGCAAAGCCAGTGTTGTTTTAGGTATATTTTAAGTTTTGGCTTGAAGTTAGTTAGAGAGGAAATAGAGGTGAGATCAGGAGGAAGAAGGTTCCATTTTCCCAACTACATTAGAGAAGAGAGCATCACCTGCCCTGTTGTTGGATTTGCTGGAGGAGATAAGTAGTTTATTTGAGGAGCGCAGGGAGTTAAGATTCAGGTAGGGAGTAATAAGGGATACCCCCAGTACAGAGGGAAGAACCGACTACAGGGGCAATAACTCAGCCATGGAGATGTTTTGTACACTCACTGGCATCCCAGCAATGAGGAAATGTCAACTAAAGCATTCTACAGCCTTCCCTTTGTTTGTGTGAACTTCCACCCATAAGCTCGAAAGGCAACTACCATTGGCCTGGGATTGCCAATCTCATGTCCCCACTCCTCCTAGACATTTTGCTGTCATGCAATCCTCCAAGTGAAAGGTGGTGATTAACTAAATGGAACCACTGCCACTTCACCCCAAGATGGGTGTGCAGGTTCCAGCCAATTAGTCCCATCCTACCCCACTAACCTCTTCCAGACCGCAAGTCATTATCTGAACTAAAGTAATCTGGGTAGTACTAAAGGCTTTATCGTTATCCACCTATGCCACACAGCCAGGCTTCGCCATTTCCAACTTTCATCAAAGTTGTAATTCCCTACCTTTAGAATCACTGATGGTTATAAAGCCTTTCTAGGAGGTCCTAGCCTACAACCAGGGATGCTGTCGCTACATGGAATTCATAGCTGATTCCTCCTCCTTTTTAATTACTAGTTACATTTGAGTTAAAATATGCATCATGGAAGACTCCCTTTCTATTGATCATTACTTCCATTAGAAGAATTTCTGAGTGGCAAGCCTCAAGTGTGTCTGTACTTGGAATTTCCACAAGGCCAGAACATCACTGTGAACTAACCCATCATTTTACATTATATGGCTATCTACAGACAACTCAGTCTTAGGAAAGAATCAACTTTGTTATGAAAAACTCGATTGTTTCCCTCAAGAAACTGGATTCTAAGTTTCAAAAACTATTTTACCTTGATGGCTGGCTGATTGAATTAAATTCCGTTAGAAGAAATACAATAAAATTTTGGTTTCTTGGCCTATAGCCCATTCATTATGGTCACTGGTTACCTCTCAATCATTTCAAACGTCCAGTGTTCAGGCCCAAAGGCCATCAAAGAACATGGACACCTTCAAATGTGGATCAAAAGCAAGATTTGCTACCCAATTAAGTTCTCATTGAAAAAGTTTAGGGTATCAGGCATACTCTCTCCATATAAGTGGGATCGTCTGGGTCAGATCGGATCCCCTTATCATTTCCATGTTTGTGAGTAGTGACACCAAAGTAAATTTCTAAACTGTGAGGCATGTGATAAATTGCTCTTAATTGCTTTGTAGGTTCTATTAAATTTATCCCTGTAATATCTGTAGGGTAATGAATCAGAAATGAAACCTCAGATGACATTTATGGAGCACCTGCAGGGATTCACTAAATGCTTCTGCAAGAAATTACAACCTGGATATGAACATTAAGAGCTTGGTGTTTTTTGGGCCACAGTTATTAAGGGCATGTTTCCATTAAAGTGACCAAACAGGAGAATAACCTTAGAACAGCTCTGTTGTTGACTACAGCTATGACTTGTTAAATAATTACTTCCTGTGCCAAAGATATAGGGTTTGAATCTTTCCATCTTCATAAAATTATTGTTACCTTGAGGAAATTTGGGGCAGTTGGGAATTTTGACTAGGCTCTTTCACAGTCTCCTGGACTGCATGACTAATATTTCCTTATAATGAGAACTGACTTCTCATAACTGATACAAGTGTTATGTACCTACATCAACATTAGATTTGGACGAACATGTCCATCCTCATCAACATTGCCTCTCCTCCCCTCCTCAGAGCACACATGGCCTACAGGACTCAATGATTACATATTTCATTTCTGATCTGCTTCAGGGTCACATAAGAGAGACCTGGAAAGGAAGCTAGCTTGCAGAGCATTATAATTAAAGAGCTAGATATGAAAGTTTCCAGATGTTAATCTGACTAAGGGCATGCGACTTCAGTCCTGTTGTTAATTAAGGACCCCTTCACAAGAGATCCATTTTGATGCTGAGATAACACATCCTCTTTACCTGTCAGTAAATATCCTGAGTTTCACTTTCTTTTCAAAGTTACCCTCTCAAGCAGTATGGACTTCATCCTAAAGAAACATAAGATGGCAATCCCGGTCAGCACTCCAGTGGATCCCGGTACTTTTACTCCACATAAAGAGTTAGCTGAGGCACTAGAGAGCATTTGTGATGGAATACATTTTTTTTTCAAAGTTGTAAATCATTTTAATTTGCCTGTTTCAGTCATTTATATCGTTACTATTTTCCCCATTTTTTTCTGGGAACTGAGAAGTTCCAGACATTACTGCGCCACTTACTAGTACAAACAACTTGCACTGTAGAACCACTGCTGATCGATCTTCCAAATGAAGAGTGTATGTCCACTATCAACCACAACAGATCATTCTGGGTAGATGCTACTAAATGAATGTGGTAAGCAAGGCGTGAAAGCCCAATATAAACACTAGATAAAGGAGATGAAGATAGGACTTTGGATATAAGGCAAAACCTAATCAGCATATTGTCACATGAGATCATTATGACCTTAATCATCTGCCAAACGTGTAGCTCAGACTAGGAGAGAACAACAATCTCCAATTAAAACACATATGGAAGGTTTCAGCGCCAGAGTTTAAGACAATTTCTCCATATAATCCAGTTACCATCAAACTATACAGACAACACATCATCTGTGTATACTCTGTGCCTCAAGAAGGCTATTACCATTATTATACTACAAGCTTGATCATACAAAGTATTTATAAAAGTTTGCAGAGCATAACAGGGAAACATATACATCTTGTACAGAACCAAATACACAATCAAAAGAAAAGATTTAGTGAAATGTAAAGTAGTGCATCCTGGAGATGCATCCCTTTCTCTAGAGAGAAGGTTACTTGATCAAATTTGCTGAACAGAACTGAACAGAAACTAGTTTTTTTGCATGAAGAGTGTAACACCACCACACAATGAGGGTGGTTAATACCAATCATACGTAAGATAAAGAGAAGCCAAGCAAATAAATATTTGTATAGAGCAGGTAGTGCAAAGTGCATAGAATCAAACATCTTCACAGAGAAGGTCATATAACTCTAAAGTCCCGTTCAGAAACTACTCAAGTACACTCATAAACACTAGGAGGAATTTTAGTGTTTTAATCAGTTAATTTTTTCTTTTTAATTATTGTTATACCTGCCATCTGTTTTAAAATGCATTATTCATTATGCATGTTTATTACACACAGAGTTGCTCTGCAGTTTTAATCTGAAATGACAATCACACCAACTTGGCGGCATTCACATTTTTCTGACTAGCAGGCTGTACTCCTTTGCAGCATGGGGTTGCTATATCTAGACAGTCAAATACAGAGCCAGATTGCATCCACAACACATGTCTAAAGTACATTAAATAATATGGCTAGTGGTGATGCACTCGGCCAGTAGGTAGAGGGAAGTTGATAAGGAGAACAAAAGGCTAACACCACCCTAATGTCTATGTAGGGGAAGAAATCTTCAGGCACTACTACTTCACACCTTTTAATGCCTCAATGTCAAAATGACAAGTAGGGCCCTCAAATGCCAACATGAAACCACTCACAGTGAAGCAAACAATCTTGAAACACCAACAATAAAAAAACTTTAATTTATGGGGCCTCATTTAGTGATGGAGCCACACAATTGAGGCAAATATTACATTTTAAACCTGTTAAACCTTAGCGCTCCTGAGAAATGGTGATAACAGCTGTCATGGTATATGTGCAAGATGTAGTTATATTCAAAGCTGTATGATGTTTAGCTACTGACTGACATTAACTGCACAAAATCATTGAAATAAATAGGACATGCTGGAGGGACAGATTCATAACCCAGAGGCTTCCTTCACTCTGGAATAAAATCCCTGTCCAGGTTAGGCAGAGTCCTTCATTGACTCTCTTCAAGAGGAATCTTGATGAGTGGATGGGAGATCGTAGGTTTACCCTGGGTATCACTTCTGTGCCACTGTTAGACAGAGGGCACAGTACACTAGCCTCGAAAAAGGGCATAGCAAAATAAATTTAAAATGGGTGGCAAAAGATAAACACATTCTGGCTAGGCTTATAAATGCCCTAGGGCAGATAGCCTAGTATGAACCTATGAACCTATGAACAATTAGAATTTGTAACGCTAAGGAAAACTGCCCTCATTTACTAATGATCATGTTAAGCTTACTGCATACGGTTTATATTTCTAACCAAAGCAAGGTTAAAATCTAGACAGATCAAAGAAGGTGGTTTTAATCAGAATAACCGAGAGACATTTAACACAGTGGCAATGCTACTGCTAGGAATGGACTGATCATTCATTCAGCAAGGAAGGAGTCAACAGACAGGAATGAGAAGCAAGCACAGCAACAGTGCCATTACTTATACATAATGCTGGCTCAGGTGGATAAAGTCATTACTATGACCCAGGTGAATCAAATTCAACTAGCATCTTGGCCACCTGCTGGAGCTGGCATGAGGGCAAAGAGGAATTACCTGCTTGCTTCACGCTGGGGGAGGGAAGAATTGGGAGCTCATGCCTGAGGACATGCACAGTGGTAGACTCTGCTGGTGGAGATGCAGAATACTGTCTACAAGGAGGTGGGGCCTTGATAATATTGCATGAGTAGGTGTGAATGTCAATTGCAAGCCCATTGCATACAACCCTTTGGATAATACAGGCATGTGCAAGGGGAAACTGATAGGGCTTAACACATAAAACTCACAATGGCTGCTTGAATGACAAGTTTCCACAATCGGCTCTCACCCAATGGGCACTAATGGATGAAATTATAGTGGAGAACTTGATGCAAGCAGGCAGAAGGTTGGGAAGAGAAACACTGGAGATATTAATCTATTACAAGAGCAATAAACATAAATTAAGTATTTTCTGTGCAATATGTATGCACCTGACATTACTCTGCGACACTCAGTTATGCAACCAGGTTACGTTCCAGTACTCTGTGGTGACAGAGGGGTGGTGCACTCTTACGACAAGGTGCTGGCCTTACCGGGGGGATTACTTAAAGGAACCAAAATGACTGATTAGTAAGGCCAATACATATAACTATGGACATACAGAGACATAAGTAACTCAATAATTACAACTTCAGCAGCATAAACCAACACATGTACTGTTTACAACACTGCATATGGTAACTCTTTACAACTAAATTGCTGTATATGCTGCAGCTTAACATAAAAAGTTGAACATACTCTAAAATACTTCCCTGTGTTTGAGCTTTCCATGAAATAAGGCTGGACTTATCCATTGAACAAACTGCAATCAGTTAATCAAATAGTCAAACTATCAATAAACATACATTCCCAATCCCAAGCAGAAGAGAAACCTTCAAGAAACCGCATACTTGATGAAACAATGTAGAAGGCATGACTTACTCAAAATAAGTGGTGAAAAGTGAGAAGCTATCTGCCTAAACTTTGTCAGTCTTTTGATGCCACAGGTTCCTTTGCCACCACCAGAAGGATCTAGCATGCCTGTGCAATGCTTGGGGTAAAACAAACAAACAAAAAAGGCTCACTGTCATGATCTAGACTGCAAGCAGAGTTTACTCCACAAACAGTGCATCAAACCAAAGCAGTAATGAGAGAAAAGCCCTTGTTCACATTGTTATCTCTCTTTGCAATCCAGCTATGCCAGTTTAGAGCTTGACACAAAGATGGTTTTGTTTACATTCCAAGCCTTACATAAAGGCCATAACTTTAGGAACAAGAGCTTCAGATGTGAGCATTACTGAAGTGTAGGACACAGCCAGTGGCATAGATAAATAGATATACAGAGCCCCCAGCCACCCCAAAAAAAGCCTCTCAAAGTGTGACTTTGCAACAATGACCTGGTTAAATTACTTACTCTGGAGTTGTACAGTATGCACATGAAACAGGAGGGAAAATTACGCATAGGTCAAGAGGACAATGTTTGTTTGCATCCTTTTGCTGTCTAACCCAATCCAAAATGAAAAAAAAAAAACATGCAACCTATCCCAACCCCAAACGAAAAACATGTAATTTGAAAGAAAATGAAAGTAATCATCCCAGTGGCCTCAAAATGACGTAATCGAATGTTCAAATGGCAGTTAACACTTTAAATCTGTCCCTGCTAAACATGGCATTCTCAAATGCAAAAATGCTGTTTAAAAAATTCTCCTTCCACAGTATTTTCAAAAAAAATCTTACTAGCACAGCCCTAATTCATGAAAGCAGTCTGCACTGTCTATTAGCATATACTTACAACCTGTCAAGTCATTCAGGTTTCACAGAACTAATAAAGTACCATACAAGAGGGGGAAAAAAACCCTCTGAGTTTGTTTTGTATATTATGCAAAACAATGTCTCAATTCCTTTTACTGTTGCACACTTCTCAAAACACAAGAAGATAGTAAGTACATCAAAACTCTCGGGAGCACTGCAGGTGCAGCTGGACATATCCTGGCCACCTTTGAAACATATACAGTTTACACAATAAAGACCTTGTAATACACAGGGAATTTATTTGTAATACTTCAGCTTGCTACACAAGAATCACTATGCAACAGAGGAAGATAAATGATACCTAAAACAATCTGGGCCAACCAGAAAGTGTAAATAAAAAAGCATCTTACTCCCTTTACACCAATATACAAATGTGGGGACAGGGCAAGTTATCTAGCTGTCGATGAAGTCTGATGTCATTTTTAACTAGGTCACAACAGTGCAAAAGGAAAACGTCACTAACTAACCCCCCCCCCCCCAACAGACTTAAACATGTAAATAAATAAAAATTCTAACCACAGTGCTAGATCCTTTTTTAATCTGCTATCATTCAAAACAACTAACATTTTGTAAAGAATAGTAACAATGAAAAAATACATTACAGTTACTGACCAAACATGCTGAGTCCTTGACGTGTGTAAGGCAGCTCAGAGGAAAACATTTTGTCTGTGAAGGGTGGATGGGCATTTAATCCATGGGGGCTGTCAGAGGACAATCCAGACTCCCACTGGGAGTTGGGAGGAGTTATTAAGTCTTCCCTCTTGTCAAGCCTGCCATTGCACAGTCACTTGAGAGTCTAGGTTGAGTTTTTTTCCAGTCTTACAACTGAAGTATGTAGCATTGTCCTGTACTGCCACAGGTGAAGCCTTAAGTAATAAAGTTGGGAGGGGGAGGTAACGCCAGATGTCAGAGCTCAGGAACTATTTTTCAGGACTGTGGGGGGGTGCATGCAGCAAGTCACATCCTTAGTCACTGACAAGCTTCAGATTCCATCAGTCACAAATCTCAATACTTTAATTAGCCAACTATTCTCTTTATGATTGTTGCCAGACTGGGTCACACCAGGTGACTCCCCTCCCCCACTCCACATTCAACTTTCACACCGATTCTTTCAGATTCAAATCTGCAGAAAGCTACAAAATATGCAGGTTCCTCTTAAAGTTGGCATTTTCAAGAATGTAGAAAAACTGAGTAGTGTCTTTTTTTGTTTTACAGTTACGTCTTTCTCGTTTTAAGAAACAGGTGAAATTTTCCAAGATAAGACCCACAATTTCTTGTTCTAAATAGAAAGTGGAATGTGCTCTAGGTGAAAGAAAAATAATCATGAATGTAGGTAAAATCAAAGTTTGCAGCTGTTCTCTCCAAAGGTCTGAGTGAGTGTCCTTAACAGCCTCTCACTCACGCAAACCACTGCTTCAGCCTCCTGCCCAGAAATGACTGGAAGTGACTTGCTGCTTCCCCGTGGCTCAGCATCAGCAGCAAAAAGGTTAAATGCACAGTTTCTGTTCAAGAGATGCCCCTCAAGTGTCACTCATACGTCCTGAACACATCTGTTCCCTTAAGGAGTCCAGGTGACCACATCATAAACACATACCCTCCCATCTTCAAACACTTCAGAATCTTCTTTCCTTCCTTCTGTACCAGTCTCTCCCCCCTCCTTCCCAGCGAGGTGGGAGTGGGTTTCCAAGAGTCAGGAGACACTGGCCAGAGAAGTCAGTGTCTGCCTTAGGCAGTCAGAGAGTGTATGCCTCTGTGTATATGTGTGTATGTATAGACACGATAGTGTGTGTAGATGTTGTCTTCCTTCACGGAAGCTGCTGAAGGAAGGTGTTTTTTTTTTTTTCCTTTTCAAATCTCTGCTCTCTTTGCCTCAATAGTAAGCTCTCTTCTCCTTCAGTTAGCCCACCAGCTCTGGCCTTTTTCTGCAGTTCAGTTTGTTTCCTGCTTGTAGGCTAAAATAATCTCTCCAGTGGCTGTTGGTTCATACTCCATTCTGGCAGCTTCAGCCTTTTTCCCCCCTGCCTATGTTGTAACATTTGTATCTAACACCATTCACTCTGAAACTCCACTGCAAACAAGAGAAAAAAAAAGAGAGAGGGAGGAGGGGGGTACCCCTGCCCTTACGCATGCCCAAATTACACCGTCTTCTGCCATTGGCTACATAAGGCATGTCATTTATATGCAAATAAGGGGTATCACCCACTCAGCTTTCCCACTGGCTGCCTAAAGAATGTCAGTCATATGCAAATAGCCCACAAAATGTTCCACTGGTTCTAGATGGCTGGCCCCTTGTGAAAGGCAGCAATATGTAAAGCAGCACTGCATCACTTGTTTTCTGTCATGCCATTGGCAAAGACAGCAGAGTACTGCATGACCTCAGGGAGTAAGACTGAGTAATGATAGGTCCTGATTGGTTAATGCAAGCCAGCCCAGCTCAGATTGCAAGACTGAGCTGGAACAAAGCATTCTCTCTCTCTCTCTCTCCCTCTCTGATACACACACATACACACACAAACACACACACACATATAACTGAAGTGGCTGAAAATGAGCGCACTGACAAGGGAGAGGCAATAAAAAACAGGATGTC
>NC_056741.1:1284888320-1284898320 GCF_019279795.1 Protopterus annectens | reverse complement strand
TCACTCTGAGGATAACATGGATTCATCTTGGGTCTCTTACTTTTTCAACAATGTACTTTAAGTCATCATTCAAACTTTCACACCGTCTACTGTAGCTCCACTAACAATAACTGCAAACTCAAAAGTTACACCCTTGGTGTTAGCAGACATTTATAATGACAACAGAAGATGCAGGTCTAGCTCTTAAGATATCTGTATTTGACTGATATGTGTTAAATTCCTGTTAAAAATGCATTGGGTGGGATTACAGAGATGGGCTCATGACAAGTTGCATTTTATGCACTTTTAAGAAATCCAATCCTAAACATTTTTGTTAAAAGTATAAATGCTGCAAAGGATCTCAAATTATCGAAAACAAAAAACTTTCAGATACCTACCATGAAATGTCCAGCTATCCTTACGGACCTTTCTTAGACTATGTATCCCCAATATATATATATATATATATTATAACACAAGTGAAGTACAAAACAATACTATTAGCAACTGTTAATATACATAAAAAAATCACTGATGCAGTGACAGGGTGTTTTTCAACTGCGTAGCCAAGGGCCCAAGATCAACTACAGACTCAGAAGCTGGAGGGCACTAGGGAAGGTGACTTCTGATGCCATCATCAGCTTTCTTTTCCTCCCTTGAGGTGAGGATGGGTGTTTGCAGCAGCCAGGACGCCCTCCTGGGGGGATAAGAGTCTTGTAACTGAGCACATAAAGCTATCAATGGACCGGGAGTGCTCAGTAGTCACATAGTAGTTCATAGGTAGGTACATGGCTATTGGCCCTAGGGCCTATATAAGCCTAGCCAAAAAGGTACCCTGGCATTTGCCACCCAAGAAAATTATTTTCCGGTGCCCCTGTCGAGCAGAGCCACAGAGTTGATCCCCGGGGTAAATTTCCTATTTCCCATCTAATCATCAAGATTTTTCTTGAAGAGTGCTAATGAGGAGCTTTGTTTGATATAGATAGGTAGTTTGTTCCAGAGTATGGGAAGTCTCAATCTATCCCTCCAGCACGTTCTGTTTATTGTGGTGACAAGGTTTAGGTCCCTAGACTGTGTAGCTCGGAGGGATTGGGATTTCTTTAAGTGGAGCATGTTCAACAGCTCTGGATATGACATAGCTTTGTATGTTAGGCAGAGATCGCCTCTGAGTAGGTGATATGCGACAGAGTAAAGCCTGAGTTTTTTGAGAAGGTCTGAGTAGGGCATCTGTTTGAGGCCAGTAATCCTCTTTGGGAGATATTTCTGCGGCCTTTACAGTTGTTGTAGATGTCTTGTGAGGTACATGCCAAAAGGGGTGTTGTGCTCTATAATGGGTCTAATGAGGGACAAGCAGAGTGGAGCAATGACCTCTTTTTTCCTGGATGAGAAACCTTTTGTGATGAGGTGTGCCAGGTAGAAGGATTTCCTCACTAGTGTGGCAATGTGATTATCAAAGGAGAGACTACTGTCCACCTGTGTCACACTTTCGGTGTTAAGTAGACTACCACCTATGTGATAGCTCATGGGTACAGAGTTTTTACCAAAGGGGTTGACAATGCACTTTTTGGCATTCGGCTTGAGGCCATGGCTTTGACACCAGGTATCTGTCTCAGTGAGGCCCTTTTGTAAGATGTTCACATCGTTAGGAGTTTAGATTATGGCTCCTAGTTTGCAGTCATCTGTGAACTTCATTAGCCAAAGACCTTCTGTGTTAGCCTGTACTTCAGAAAAGTAGATACCAAACAGGAGAGGACCAAGGACTGAACCCAGTGGTACTCCACTTGTCACTGGTCTGAAGTCGGATTTGAAGTCTGCTACTTTCAAAGTGTGGGTTCTGTCAGTCAGCCAGTTGGCAACCCATCTTGTGACATAGGGATTTATACGTAGTTTAGTGAGTTTATCTATAATTCCAGAGTGGGGGATGGTGTCAAAAGACTTGGCGAGCTCTAGACAGGCTGTGTGAACCACCTTACCCCCATCTTCGGCTTTGGTGACTGCTTCAAAGAAGTCCATCAGGTTTAGGAGACATGATCTGCCTTTTACAAACCCGAACTGGGTGGGGTCCAGAGTTTGCAGATTACCAGTGTCTTTGTTTACAAGTTCCATAATGATATGTTCCATGGCCTTGCACACCAGGCTCGTTAGGCTAATGGGGCAGTAGTTCCCGGGGTTCGTGGTGACTCCTCCTTTGTGGAGTGGGATAACCGTCGCTGTGCACCATTCAGTGGGCACAAAGCCTAAGGTGAAGCTATGACTGAACATGGTGCTTAGGTAGGGTGCCAGTTCATTCTGTAGTTCATGTAGAACGCAGCCTGGGATGCTGTCAGGTCCCATGGATGCTGTGTTCTTGGCTTTGGAGAGTGTGGTTTTTACCTGAGCAGCCATGATTACAGGAACTTTGCATTCATCCGGTATAGAGATGGGCCCTTTAGGGGGTGAGAGGGGGGACAAGTTAGCACTCAACCTATCTGCCAGGATGTTGACAACATCAGATGGTTCTGTATATTTAGTGCCATTGTGCTTTAACTCAGAGCAGATCTGAGTGCTGCCACTGAGATTTTTAACACAGCTATAGAATGCTTTGTGGTTGTCTTTAGAAAAAGTGGCGATTTTATTTTCATAACTAGCTTTGGAGGATTTTATGAGGGATCTTAGCTTCTTACTGAGGCTGACCAGGGAATTCCTCCAATCATGGCATTTTACTCTTTTTTGCAACAGTTTCTTTCTTCTGTTGTAGAGTTTGTTTATGCCAGGGGACCACCAGACTGGTTTTCTTTTTTTTGGAGGATAGCATCTTGGTTCTGTTAGGGATAGCACGATCCATGCACTCATGTAAGTGCTTATAAAGTGCATTTGTGGAGGATTCAGCAGTCATACCTCTACTGTCCGTCTGCATGGGTGTCGTGAAGTTTGCTACTTCTGTCTTAAGAAGCGTGAAGTTGGCTTTGGAGAATTTTTTTACGGTGGTTTCCTTAATGGGGGGTGGGGATGGGATGTGGATGTCTAGGATGATTAGCTTGTGGTCGGATCTGACCAATGAGGAATTGACCTTTGGTGGGTAACACCAGTCGCCCATGTTGGTAATGACCAGGTCTAGGATATTGCTGCCCCTGGTGGGGGTGTGGATAAGTTGATCCAAGGCGTTGTAATTTATGAATTCCAGAAAACATTGAGCAAAAGAGTTGGTACATGAGTAGTTTTCCCAATTAATGTTGGGGTAGTTGAAATCGCCCATTATTAGGGTGTTGGGTTGTACCCTAATATTTTCCAGTGTATCACGACATGAGGAGTGGGAATCCTGGGGCATGGTGTGGGATCTGTAGCAAGTTTTATTTATTTTTATTTATTTTACATTTGTTAACCGGGAGAGTCCGACTGGATACATGTCCATTTTCAGCGGAGGCCCGGGGAGAAAAGCTCCACGTATCAGCAAATAAGAATACACTATGTTGATATAATACAGTATGTTCACTTAAGTATTTTACACAAGAATAGGAGACATTTTAGAATATTTCTACTCATTGCTCAAGACATGTAAAGAAAAAAAAATATATTCAAAAAAAAGAACACAAAAACTCATAGTATAACAGACTTTTTCCTTTTAGGTACAGTTACAATTTAGATTGCTGTCTTGCCCAGAGTTAGTTGCACTTGGACAATCTCAGATGCATTATGCTGAGCAACTAGCCTGGAGGTGTGGATATCCTTAATGAATATGGACATGCCTCCACCTTTAGTGTTTTGGTCCAGGTTAGGTGACCGAAAGGTGTGGTATGAATTATAGCCTGGTAATGCAGGGGTGCTCTCTGGAGCCTTGAACCAGGTCTCTGTCACTGCACAGGTGTTGATGTTCGCCATTTTAAGGAGTGCCTTGAGTGAATGCATTTTGAGGTTTAGACTTCTAGCACTGAGTAGCATTACCCTCAGATTTTGCTTGCTTGTACCTGTTATGGTAGTGAATTTGTCATTTGAACCTTGCCTAAAAAAGGCACTACAGGGGTGGCAACAGTCTTAGCCAGTATCTGGAATCCCAAGGGTGACAGGTGCAGGCCATCTCTGGCAAAGCATCGTGGTCTGTCGATCATGTCATTCCAGGCAGACAGATACTGGATCCCCGTAGAAGGACACCAGAAACTTAGCCAACTGTTGAAGTCAATCATTTTGTCCTTGTACTGTGGTATCATTCTGGGTGACGGCAGGGCTAGGGTCATACCTGCCTGAGCTACAAGATTGGAGAGCTCCTCCATGTCTCTTTTCATGTAGTCCAGTGAGGTATGTCTCAGGTCATTCACACCAACATGGACAATGACAGAGTCATATTTGTACTTTTGTGGAGTGACCTGAGTGCGTGCGTTATGTGGCGGATCCTGGCACCTGACAGGCAGCTGACAGTAACCTTCTTCTTGTTTAGCTTGGTGAGTGGAACATCAGTGTGCCTGACTATAGAGTCGCCTATGATTAGAGTGTTGGGTATGTTGTAATGGGCTGTGGTTGAGTGGCACATTGAGGTGTGGGCTATGTGTCATTTGGGTTGTGTTGAGGGATAGAGGTTGCTTGCGTTTCTGCTTTGGAGATCTCTGTTGCTTGAGCAGATTTTTGATCGAGAGCCTCCGCGAATGTAGGTGTGTGTTTTGTGTTGCTATGTGTGTGTTTTGGTGGTGTAGGTTTTGAGGGACTATGTGATGAGTGTGGTGTGGTGCAAATGTTTACCTTCTCCTCTTGACTGTCTAGCCCAGTTTTGGGTAAAGAGAGTTTTGCTTCCAGTTTGGCTATATAAGTGCATCTCTCACAGGTTGTAGTGTTGGGTGGTAGGAGGAGAGGGTTGTCTGTGTACATGAGGCAATTGCTGCATTGCCCAAGATGCCCAGATTCATCAGGTAGAAAGGAGAAAACACCCGGAGCTGACCCTTAGACATGCCTGGATAGGTGCTTATTTATTAAGTACTAAAAACTGTTTTCCTCTAGACAAGTGAGGAAAGTTGAGTGCTGTAGTACTTTGTAGCTTATTTAGTGCTTACAACGAGTTCTGAACAAGTGCTGAGCTCAAAGAAACAGATTTGAGTGCTAAAACTAAAATACTGGGTAGTTCTAAGGGAAAATTTGAAGTGCAGACTTTATAGTGGCGGGAATAATTTAACCCTAGCTAAGCGGCAATGCATAAAGTGTATTTTTTTTTTAAATATAACAGTAGCAAATGAGCAAACTGATTTAAACAAATTAACCAATAAAAAGTTAAAAACTGAGCCCTGTTCCAGCAGTCTTCGATCAGACAAGTTCTAACTGCACACTCCTGCCAATAACGTGTAGGGGAACCTTCTCCAAAAACAATGGTCTGGATTAGTGCTCAAGTTACACAAACAAAGCTAGATTCAGCAGGTCTGAATTTAGTATGTGCTACAGCAAACAAGGTGTACCAATTTCAGAAAGAAACAGTTCAAATAAGCAGGCACAATAAGCCTTTAACCAGAAACTCCCAGCTCAGAAGGGCAGAATCTACCCTCTTCTCCCACAAGAGTGCAGACCACACCTTCTTATTGTAAAATAACTGGCCCGAAGCCCAAGTGCTTAAACCAGAAGTAATACACTTTTAGAATAACAGACACTAAGCCTTCAATCAGCAACTCCCAACTTAGAAGGATGTAAGCTACCTGTCCTGCTACAACAATGCAGACCACAAACCTTCTTAATGTAAAACAACTGGTCTAAAGCCCAAGTGCTTCAACCAAAGGCTTAGAATAACAGTTACAATTGATACATGTATAGCTGCACAGCACACACTTGACCCTCCTGGGGTTAAGGCAGGTCTCTGTCACCCAAGTTTGGCTTCTCTGTACAAAAAAAAAAAAAAAACCCTTCCCTGGCTTGCACCTTCTAAAGCAGTGGTAATCTCATGATGACAGGCTCAGTAAGAACACTGGTACTACTACAGTCCATCTACCTAAAGCAACATCTCATCATTTAACACTTGTAACATTTGAGACCAACCCTTGGTTACTGTGGTGAAATTGGAATATTTTGTTTAGAAGACTATGCTCTATATATATATATATATATATATATATATATATATATATATATATATATATATATATATGCTGTGTTTAATTTGTCATGTAGTTTACTGCACTTGTTTCTACTTAACCTTTCTGCTTCTTCAAATCTGTCATATTTTTGTATGTTATATATTACTTTTAACAGATCATTGTAAAAATGGGCTCATGTGATTCAGTCCAACCATTCAAATCAAACAAATAACTGAGTTCCTGGTTTGTACGGCACACAATAAAGCATCTCCAAAGTAAAGATGACTCATTCACTTACACAGCCTGAGCATGCAAATGGGAGCATAACTTCCAACTTTTCATTTACCAGTAATGTCCACGGTTTTGCTTCAAGATTTTCTTTTGCCCCTCAGAGTGTCTATAGCCAAGACAAAGAAGTTATGTACTCACCATAATGCTCCATCTGAGTTGTTGCTTTTCATTTGTCTTCAACCTGTGGGAACATGGATCTGGGATGGATCTGACTCAGCCACCTTTTACCAGCATCAGATCCGAGCTCCAAGCTCCTCCTTCCTCTACCCATAATGCCCCTGCCTCCTTCCTCCCTTCAGATCGAGTTTGCTGCCACTCATAGCATCCCAACCTGACACAATGCTATATCCCTTGGCAAATTACTCAGTGAGTAACATAAGACATCACTAAGTATGCCAAAGAAAGGGCCATGTCACTTCCAGCCAGATAACCACGCAGCCCATATAAGGCAGGGGCAAGGAGGGAGGGACGGTTGAAGACAAATGAAGAGCAACAACTCAGATGGAACGTTGTAGTCAGTACATACCTTCTTTATCTGAAGTTGTTTACATTTGGTCTTCAACCTGTGGGACAGAGTCCCCAGCTACCAAAAGACCAGGGAGGCCCTCATGGAAGGAAATTCCAGAGCAGAGCGGAGCCAAAGGCTGCCCTGCTTCTAGATAGAAAATCCAACTTGTAATGGAAAATGAATGTATAAGAAGATGCCCAGGTAGCTGCAGAACAAATATCATCCAGAGAAACTCTGGACCAAAAGGCAGCTTAAGTAGCCATAGACCTAGTAAAATGCGCGTTAACATGACCTAGTGGAGATATTCCTTTGGTTGAATACTCCAGAAGTATGCACTGAGAGATCCAACGAGCAATGATGACTTTTGATACAGGTTTCCCTAAAAAGGGCTTAGAGTACGAAACAAAACGCTGATCAGACTTGCGAAAAGCCTTTGTTCTATGCAAATAAAAGCGTAATTGTCTATGAACATCTAACAGGTGCAATTTATACTCTTCCCCTATTCTGAAAGTTCGGAAAGAAAACAGGGAGATTGATAACCTGTTTAAAGTTTGAGTCCGAGGCCACTTTCGGAAGGAAGGATTAGTGTGTAAGGGCACCTTGTCTTTATGGAAGATCATATAAAGAGGCTTAATTGATAAGGCTTGAAGCTCCGACAGTCTTTTAACTGATGTAATGGCAGACAGGAATGCTGTTTTCCAAGACAGAACTGCAAATCCACTGAAGCAGCGGGTTCAAAGGGGGAAGAAACCAAGACTTGAAGGACCAAAGTAAGGTCCCGAGAAGGCGTTGGGTCCTTGACTGGTGGCTTAAGAAGAAAGGTGCCCTTCAAAAACACTTTACAGAGCTTAAAAGAAGCCAAATATCCCGTGTGGAAGTTAGAAATAGTGGCCAGCTGAAGTTTAACTGTGGAAAAGCTGGCACCCTGTTGAAATATATCTGCCAAAAACTCTAAAATAGCAGGCACCTGGGCAGTAAAAGGAGCTAAGTCTTGCTGAGATGTCCAAATTGAAAAATGCTTCCACTTGCCAGAATAAACCTTCCTAGTGAAAGACTTATGCGCCACTACCAATATCTTCGTAAGAGAATATAATCCAGGAGTCCTAATTATCATGGGAACTGAAGCAACCAAACGGTAAGCTTCAGGCTGGCCAGATTTGGATGTGGAGTCCCTGAGGGATGTAAAATCAGATCCACAAGGGGATCCAGTATCCAGGGAGGAAGCACTGCATGAGACCACAGAGAAGGGAACCATACTTGGTGAGGCCAGAAGAGGGCAATGAGAATGACTGAACTCACCAGCAGATGCACTTCAGGGGAAGTGGAGGATAAGCATAGAGAAGACTGGAGGGCCAAGCATGAACCAGGGTGTCTCTGGGTGAAGTGGAAGATAAGCATAGAGAAGATTGGAGGCCCAAGCATGAACCAGGGTGTCTCTGGAGGACTCCGCCAGAGGGGGATTCAGAGTGAAAACTTCACTGCACTTCGCATTGGAAGGAGAGGTGAAGAGATCGCAGCAAGGCTGGCCCCACTTTAGAAAGATCTGTTACGCTACTGAAGGATTCAGAGATCACTCATAAGGCATCAGAATAGACCTGCTGAGCCTATCCGCTAGAATGTTTGACCTCCCATGAATGTGCGTTGCCACCAGAAAATGGCCGGTGCACCCACTCCCACAATCTCATGGCTTCTCGACAAAGGGGATAAGACCTGGTTCACCCTGTTTGTTGATGTACCAGACTATCGACATGCTGTCTGTCTGGATGGCAATCGTCTTTAGGGGAAGATGGGCATTTAGAGCTTGCAACGCCAATAGCACGGCCCTCATCTCTAGGACGCTGATATGCAACTGGGTCTCCAGGGAAGACTACGTGCCTTGGACTGTCCTTCCCAAGCACTGCCTCCCCCACCTGAGTAGGGAAGCGTTCGTGGTCATTGGGGAAGGAAGAATAAATGGACGACCCTGAAGAAGGTCTGGGGATCGAATTACCCAGAGAAGGGAATCCTTGCAGGTTCAAGGGAAAAGCACAGGATGGGACAACGGTACATCTAGAAATGACCACTGGACCCTTTATGTCCATTGAAGCACCCTCATGTGTTAACTGAGCTGTGGGTAAGAGGGTGATCGTGGCTGCTGTGGATCCCAATGCCCGTAAGACAAATTCTGCTGGGGGAGATTGGGCTTGAGGGATGCAGAAGACATGATGTTTGAGGGACTGAAGTCTGTCTGGTGTCAAAAAGACCCTGGTCTGAATGGTGTCTAACTGAGCTTCGATGAAATACAGAACTTGAACCGGTTCTAACAGGGACTTGTTGAGATTTATGGTGATGCCCAGATGGTGGGCCGCCTAGATGAGGGAATCCCTGGCTTGGCAAAGGCGATGTCTGAAGGGGGTAGAAAGGAGCCAATCATCCAGGTAGGGGAAGACCTGGAAGTCCTCCAGCCACAAGTAAGCTGCTACCACCACCATGACTTTGGTGAACACCCTGGGGGCTGTGGTGAAACCAAAGTGTAGCGCTCTGAACTGGTAATGATTAGCCCCCAGCTGGAAGCGGAGGAACCTCCGAGAGCATCTGTCCATTTTTATGCGATAGTACACATCCTGGAGGTCCACCGAGCACATCCAGTCATTCTCCTGCAGGAAGGGCAGTATAGACTGAAGTGCGACCATCTGGAATTTCATCTTGGCAACTGCCAGATTTAGGGATGACAGATCCAGAATTGGTCTTAAGTCCCCAGTCTTCTTTGGCACTACAAAGAACCTGGAATAGATACCTAATCTGGACTGGTCTGGGGGGATGGACTGGATGACTCGCTTTTCGAACAGCTTGGAAATTTCCAGTGTTGTATCCTCCCTTTGCATGGGTGCAACATCGGGTAGGTGTTTGAGAGGGAGTGGTCTCTGTGTGAAGGAGGATTGACTATCCTCTGTATATGATTTGCAACACCCAACGATCATCTGTGATGGACTCCCAGGCCATTGGGTGTAGTAAAAGTCAACCCTCGACTGCCTCCAGAGACGAGCAGGCCTGTCCGGGAAAGAATCTTGAGACCCTTGGTTACTCGGACACCTTCTGCCATGAGGGCAGCGTCTGTCAAACATACCTCTGCCTCTGGGGGAAGATGAGTCCTGAGCTTCCTGGGAATAACCCTGAGACTTTCAGAACCACATCTTCTTCGCCACTTGCTGATTCCTGG
>NC_056741.1:1284788320-1284883320 GCF_019279795.1 Protopterus annectens | reverse complement strand
CAGCCTGTCGTTTCATATATAGCAAAACACTGTTTGCAAAACCCACATTTTCTAGTGGTTCTATTAATATTATGACTGTCAGTATAATTTGTAATTTTTTCTAAGAGTCTCTTAATGTTTATACCCATTTTATTGCAAAACAAGGTCTTTCTCCAATTGCTTTTTTAACATCTTCATCAACTGTCAACATATTCCAGTGTTTACTAATAATGTTTTTTACGGTAGCATTGTCGCCTCACAGTAAGACGTCCTGTTCGATTCTCAGCTAGAGCGTCTTCTGTGTGGAGACGTGCGTAAATGGGCGTACCTTCGTTGAAGGTTGTGAGTCAGGGCCGGCAACTCGGCATGTAAAAATCTACTGCCAGTCATTAGCGGACCGGAGTTCCGCTGTTGCGACCCCTAACCGGAAAAAGCCGAAAGACACAACAACATTTCATTCACATATGGTGAACATGTTAGAACACAAACTCTATTATGGGCTAATTCCTCAGGCTTATCAGTTCTAAAATTTATGTTGTTCAATTCAGTCCCCAGTATAGGTGGGTATTTTCTACCCCATTCATTAATAACATAAGTTGCAGTGTCATTAAGTAACGATAGGGGATACCCTCTATTTACAAACATAGATCTAATAAATTTGATTTCTTTTTCCATTACCTCAAAATTAGAGGACATTCGGGCTGCTCTTATACACTGTCCTTTAAATATATTTTTTAACATGTGCCTGGGATGATTACTAATGTATTCCAAGTACCCATTAGAGAAAGTGTCTTTTCTATATATTTCTGATTGAAATCCCATATTAGTGTGTCTGATGTAGGTGTCTAAATAGGCTATACCCTCTGAACTGACATTGTGAGTGAATTTCAAAAAGTCACTAGTCTGATTAATATAATCAATAAATTCATTAATAATTTCTACTGGCCCATTCCATAATACAAAAATATCGTCCAGAAATCTAGTATAGTACGATATGTATTTGTAATAGTCACTGCTAAATAAATGTTTATTCTCCCATTCAAGCATAACCAAGTTTGCAAAAATGGGGGCACAGGATGCCCCCATAGCCACACCCTTGGTTTGTTTAAAATATTTCCCCTCAAAATAAATAAAATTATGATCTAAAACTAAGCCCATCATATCTGTAATTAAATTAATACAATCCCAACTCATGTTAGAATATTTCCTCAGACTGGTACAAAAATCATCCAGTCCTTGTTGTTTAGGGATACAAGAAAATAAGTCAATAACATCAATAGTGATGTATTACAAATATGTATATACATACACACACACACACACATATATATATATATATATATGCACATACATATCATCATCTTCTTTTGGCTGTTCCTGTTAGGGGTCGCCACAGCGGATCACCTGTTTCCATTTCTTCCTGTCCTCTGCATCTTGCTCTGTCACACCAACCACCTGCATGTCCTCTCTCACCACATCCATAAACCTTATCTTAGGCCTTCCTCTTTTCCTGTTACCTGGTAGCTTCATCCTTAGCATCTTTTTCCCAATATACTCAGCATCCCTCCTCAGCACATGTCCAAACCAGCGTAATCTTGCCTCTCTGGCTTTGTCTCCAAACCTTCCAACCTGGGCTGACCCTCTAATATACTTATTCCTAATCCTGTCAACCCTCGTGACACCCAGTGCAAATCTTAACAACTTTAACTCTGCCACAACCAGCTCAAACTCCTGCATTTTTGTCAGTGCCACTGTCTCCAACCCATATAACATAGCTGGTCTCACTACCCTCTTGAAGACCTTCCCTTTCACTCTTACAGGTACTCGTCTGTCACATATCACTCCTGAAACTCTTCTCCACCAACTCCATCCTGCATGTACTCTCTTCTTCACCTCTCTTCCACACTCACCATTACTCTGAACTACTGACCCCAAGTATTTAAACTCATCCACCTTCTCCATCTCTACTCCTTGCATCCTCACCATTCTTTTATCCTCTCTCTCATTCACACACATATATTATGTCTTAGTCCTGCTGACCTTCACTCCTCTTCTCTCTAGAGCATATTTCCATCTCTCCAGGGTCTCCTCCACCTGTTCCCTACTCTCACTACAGATCACAATGTCATCTGCAAACATCATAGTCCATGGGGTCTCCTGTCTGATCTCGTCTGTCAACCTGTCCATTACCATTGCAAATAAGAAAGGGCTCAGAGCTGATCTTTGATGTAACCCCACCTCCACCTTAAACGCATCCATCACTCCCACTGCAGACCTCACCGCTGTCACACTACCTTCATACATATCCTGCACCAACCACTCTTACATACTTCTCTGACACTCCTGACTTCCTCATACAATACCACAACTCCTCTCTAAGCACCCTGTCATATGCTTTCTCTAAGTCTACAAAAACACAATGCAACTCCTTCTGACATTCTCTGTACTTCTCCATCAACACTCTCAGAGCAAACATCGAATCTGTAGTGCTCATTCCCAGCATGAAACCATACTGCTGTTCACTAATCATCACGTCCCTTCTTAACCTAGCTTCCACTACTCTTTCCCATAACTTCATGCTGTGACTGATCAATTTAATCCCTCTGTAGTTACTACAGCTCTGCACATCACTCTTATTCTTAAAAATCGGTACCAAAACACTTTTTCTCCATTCATGAGCATTCTCTCACTTTCTAAGATTTCATTAAACAATCTGGTTAAAAACTCCACTGCCATTTCACCTAAACACCTCCATGCTTCCACAGGTATGTCATCTGGGCCAACAGCCTTTCCATTCTTCATTCTCTTCATAGCTATCCTTACTTCCTCCTTGCTAATCCATTCTACTTCATGATTCACTATCCCTACATCATCCAACCTTCCTTCCCTCTCATTCTCTTCATTCATCAACCCCTCAAAGTACTCTTTCTATCTCCTCAACGCACTCTCCTCACTTGTGAGTATGTTTCCCTCATTATCCTTTATCACCTTTACCTGCTGCACATCTTTCCTAGCTCGGTCCCTCTGTCTAGCCAATCGGTACAGGTTCTTTCCTCCCTCCTTAGTGTCCAACCTTTCATACAACTCTTCATATGCCTTATCCTTAGCCTTCGCCACCTCTCTCTTTGCCATGCACCTCATCTCCTTATACTCCTGTCTACTTTCTTCATCTCTCTGACAATCCCACTTCTTCTTTGCCAACCTCTTTGCCTGTATATATACATACATATATATATCTATATCTATATATATATATATATATATATATATATATAGGTGTATATATATATATATATATATATACATATATACACATACATATAGATATACATACATTATATATATATATATATATATATATATATATATATATATATACACATATATATATATATATATACATATATATACACACACATACATATATATACATATATATATATATATATATATACATATACATACATGTGTATCTATATATATATATATATATATATATAGATATGTGTGTTATACATGTACGTGATGATGTGTGTATGAATATATATATATATATATATATACTACCTACACACACCAGTGCAGCTATACTGCGACTGGCCATGAGCTCCCATGCATAGCCTCAGCACTACACACACACACATCCATCATGAACACCAATGGCCATAAAGTTACATACAGGATTAGACATGCTTTTCACATGCATTTCAAATCCAGTGTCCAGCCACATCATAGCTGGCAGGCTGCATAGTCGCAGCTGGATGGACTCCACTACTCCATCAACACCATAGCTAATGGATTGTCATCTAAAGAATGTCCCTGTGTATGTGGTGGAATGAGGATGCTAGTTACTACTGGACGTGTAGATCCGATACATGGTCATTCCATCCTGTTCAGAGAGGCGATCAACATCCTTATCAATGGAAAACAAGCCGAATTTTTGGAAGCACCTCATGGATATTGGGGGTCATGTAGGGGTCAATTTTTGGTTTGTTCTGACCTTGAGACCAGCTTTCATTGTTACGGTACAATAGATCTGCTTGCACCCAGGGGTACTCATGGGCTTTTTGCAGCCCCCAAATAGTGTGGTACAGCTAACATCCAGTGTTGCTGTTCACGTACCACTTATTGGAAACGGATGGCAAGATATTATGGGGTACCAACAAGCATTATGGGGTGGAATTGCCCTTTATATTAGTTGCCCTGACATGATGATAGGTGGCACCCCTATGAGCTAGGCTAGCTCATCCATAGCTAGCTGATCAGTGGCTTTTACTATCTGACAGAATTCTAGCGATGGGGGTTACTCGTCACTGATCACTGGCAGTGACCTGCATCAGGTGGCCACTCTGAGCTGATGGACTACTCCATCCCATGGTAAGCCTACATGCAGGCTGACACGAGAGCGTATTCTTTTAGGGTCATTTCATCTACTAGCTTACGTCAGCGCCTCACTGAGCCTGGGGAGCTCCCATCCACCTCCCCACGGTCAGGTATCATGATCCAACGGTGACCCTCGATGATATGCAGAACTAGTAACCCACCTCTGACAACTACTATTTTGCCCAGGGATGCTTAAGCCCTACGTGATAAATTGTATATATAGCAAAAGTCATGGGGATCTGAGAAAAGGTTGCACATCATCCCACCAACCTTGACGTGGACTAGCTCCATAAATTATAGCGGTTAGTCAAATCCAGTGGTCATAGCATCCCGTACCCTGACTAGCTGGCACTGCCATGATATTGCTATGCCTGGATTGAGCCAAACATTCATTTTAGTTGGGAGCATGTGCAGCACAGAGAGTCCATTGGCGCACAGGTATGGGGAAGCTCCCATTAAATGTAGAATGCGGATCCATACCTCTGAGCTCACCCCAAAGGCTTGGCGCAGTTGCGAATGAGTGGATCTTCTATGCTGGATGGCAAACAATGGGTCAGCTCGGCTAGTGCCATACGGGTTTGGTGCCCTTGTATTCGTCACCTCCCAGCTGATGCCCACACAGCTATTGCTGCCCCTACCTGATGGGGAGCTACGACTAAAGCTGCTAACCGGTGGTGCGTTAAACGTGCTTACTCACCTAGGGGTGATGTGATGGGCAGCTCTGGGATCCCGCTTTATTAATGAGTAACAGATTTTTATGGCTAGTGCTGGAATAGGAAAATGGGTCAGTGATTATTTGAGATTTACTGGTGTCAAGATCGATTGTAAGGTAGTCTTTTACACACTTATGGGGTAGTGGGACCCTAACTGCCTGGAGTAGACATTTCCCTTGCTTTTACTCCACCCTGGGCATGCCGGACCTACATTCATGCTGGATGTCTGTAGCAGCAGTAGCACAGTGTAGATCAAGGTGCGCATGAAGATGACCTCGCACTCTGGAAATTCAGCTACCACAGGGGCCAGTGGGATTACTTTCCGGCCTGATCGGATCATGATGTAAAATTCTGTGATATAACATTGGCTGCAGCTGGATACGCTGGACTGTCCCCAGTGTTTTCAACATACGCAGTAGTATGTCATGCACTTAACTTAGGGGTGTAAACAAGCAAGCTCACCATTTTGGGCGCACTATTCTTGTGAGGTATCTTATGGTTTCAGGGCAGGACTTCTAGGTCAACCCTTGTGGAGTGCCATGACTCCCAGGTCAGTAGCCTGAGCACCCCTAAGAGGCTCAGTGGAGCTTATGCTACCCTATACCTAACGAGGCGTTCCAGCAAGTTCCTGAGTGCCATGAGAGTATGCTACTTGTCATAAAAGCCTAGAGGAGTATAGGCTGAGTCTAGTGGTGCATTGGCAAATCTATGGATTCATGCTGTACAGTGGATGAGGGGTGCAGCTGGCCATTCTTGCACTATACAAGGTGTAATAATTTGAAACCTCCAGTTACTGGGAAACCCTTGCGCAGGGAACAATCTGATGACCTCCTGAATGTGACTACTGCACCTGGAGTGCATGGATAGTGGATAGGGGTGGACCTATTATCCAGGGTGGCTTGGGAGCTGCTGTACTGGATTTGTCTTTTGAGCTGGGTACAGCTAGTCGATGTGGGCTGACACCATAGTCTCGGTCCACTCATCAGTCACCCTCACCTCATGGGATACCTCCATATATGAATCTTTAACAGTTCTTCCAATGGGACACTGCAAAACTTCAGTCCATAGTCAGGTATTGACTAGCAGCAGTCAGGTTCACAAAACAGTCGGTATACCTTTTAATAGGTGCAGAGAATTGCTCCTGTGATGTGTTTCAAACCCTTTCTAATAGGAGCAGAAGATGCGGTGCCTTACAGTAAAATAGGGCTGGATATCCATGTGACCCGTCCATCATCGGGACCTATCACTGACCGTGGAGGTGGGCAGTACTGGATTGTAGATCTTTATGTTGCTATCACTGAAGGCAGCTATGCTAGTCAGGTTCTTGTATGTTCATTGGGTTCTGGAGTCTGGTTTAGTCTGGGATCAGAACCATCAGACTGGGTTACTAGGTAGTTAAGTTTTGGGACTGCTCCCAATTTGTTTAGTTGCTGCATGTCGATTGCGACTAGTTTTTCATCAGTCTGTATTTCAGCTATTCATGGGCTGATGCATGTTCTGACTGGAGTTCTAGTTGTCTATGCACCGTGACAGCTATATGCACTAGGTGGGGGACTAAGAACGCTGCACTAGCAGGGCTGCTAGGCTGTTTTTACAATGGTCTGCCGTGGAGGGCGAGTATGCATCCCGGCCATGCACGTGCGGATGACTACTCCACTCCCCAGGTGCAGTAAGGCTAGGTGGAGGCACCCCATTCCTGTTGTGTGTGTAGTCAGTGCATAGTGCATATGACTACTATGATTTTATTCAAATCCCGATTTACAAGCTGAGGCAGTCTGGATGCAGGTTTCAAACTTAGACGGAGTCCAGTATGCAGTCATGCATTTAACTGTGCACAGCTACTTTACTAATAACAAAAAGGCATGCTCAGGCAGTCCAGTTGAACTCCAGTATGTGGGGGATAGCTAATTTAGGTCAATGCACCTCCCTGTTCTCGGGTGACTCCTATTTTACATCCTTATTAACTTTGTGAGGCTACCTGGGCGACTACTGATCACTAGTGGATGCGATATAGAAGCAATAAGTGGGCTTACTATGCTTTTACGCTTTGTTGATCAGATTACAGACCGTACCACATTTAAATCATTTTGTCCAGGCTGCACTAGTATATGCATAAAGTCTGTTGGGATACTAGTGGATCATCATCATCATTACCTAGGCCAATGGTGTACGGTGTGCATATTGTTGCATTTATGCCCCACTGTAGTGTAGCAGATGTAGTTTAATCGTGATATGTGCAGTGGCATCCACAGGGCAGCTCAGGCTCATACCTCATCATGTATTGCCCTTTAACAAATAATTGTAATTTGCTTCTATTCTGTGATTGTAAAATCAGTGCTACTGAGTTCTATTTCAATTATGCTACACACCCGGAGGTTTGCCCTAGTACGCTTATGGCAGATTTGGAGGCAGCTGGAATCTGTGTAGCTCTGTTCAGCGGCCCTGCAGCCTATCCTTATTTCGAATCTCCACCATAGGCCATTTCAATTTCAACTGGAAGGTACTCCATCTGCAAAGGAAAGGGTCTACCCATGAGCCCTAGGTGGGAGCTGCACGTAATAGTCCAGCTGACAGATAACCTGTCAAAATTTGTTGGATAACTCGGATGTTAAAGTAGCCCTGCGTAAATACACCTCCCCCACTTCATGGGCAGGCAGAATTAAGCATCCCCACCTCGAAATCAAGTCACAGGTGAGGTCCACTGGGAGGTCCCATCCCATATCACTATCATATTACACTAAACCCTTATTCACATGGTGGATAAGGTGCGGGTAAATAAGCAGGTATAGTGAGGGTGGACTCGGACTGGAGCTCCAGTACTCATAGGGGTAGGGTCACCTATGCATTTACCAGTTGCAACGGCGCCAGGGATGGGTCTTAGCCCTGATTCCCATATTCAGCTGTAACACTATGCATTAAACAGTGCATAGATGAGGCTCTTGACTTGTCCACTTATGGGCGGCCGCCCGGGAATGGTCACTACCTCCACCTCCAGTCAGGCTGGACCCAGGGTAGTAGCTGATCACCGTCGGACTGCAGCCTGGCAGGCCTCAGTATCATCACCGTACTACTATCAGGCTGGACGCCCAATGGATGTACTATCCCATTAAGTGCCCACGGATACCCCGTCAGTAGCTACTCCATCAGCCATCAGGGTGAGGTACTGACCTGCAGTGCATGATGTCCACAGGTACTAACATGGGAGGGTAGCTCCACTGACGTACTGGCACTGGGATATGGGAGAACCACTCATGCCAGTCAGGTCGAGGCTATAATAGATCCATTGTATCTAGTCCGGGTGTCAACCTGCGATCAGTGCCAAGGTCATGTTGTTTTCGTTTATATCAGGTCGTGAGCATGGCTGAGGGTCTATCACATGGTACCAGGTCGGATCGAGCCTATGAGGTATGAGTCCCCAGGTACCCCCCACCCAGGTAGGGGTATGCAGTAGCTCCCCGGCCATCCAGTGCATCCAGCTCGCACTCGCCATGCAGGGGGCTAAGTATCACACATTGATAAAAAATGAGTTCGTGACAGGATGGGACATCGGAGTGGCTTCGACCAGACTGGGATCACCCAATTCCACTCATCGGCCGAGTAGCCTGCAGCCCTGGAGCTAGCTATCAGGTAGCGTAGGGTGCAGCTACTCCCATCTGCATCTACTATTAGCAGGGCACCCAAGTCGTAGTGAGAAAGCCTGATGTTACCACCCCTCCATGAGTCATGAGGTACTCGACTTTACCTGGGAGTTTCTGACTTGTAACTTTACCAAAGGTTCCTAATAGGCTGGATACTCCACTCCATAGCCTACCCTGGAGGGCTAGCTCACTCCCACTCCATGCAGGTCCCATCGGCATAGCCTGCATCCCCATAGGCTACTGGACTGCAGGCAGGTCCACCGGGATACGTAGGTCGAGCCCCTGGCAGCTCATAGGTATCGAGTATCCATCGAGCTAGTGCCACTGACTATGTTAGGCCGTCAGTAAAGCTCATGGATGCCACTCACAAGCTTCAGTGTGGACCTAATTACTCAAGCGGACTGGATTCCCCAGGTTGGACTATTGCTAGCCATGGCTGGAGCTGAATAAATTCATGGTCACCAATGTTGTCAGGGGTTGATGCAGATTGGACTGATGCATGGCTTAGGTCTTACTTGGGATCCAGAGTCACTCCCCTTTTACCCATTTCTTTACATGGCCCTAGCCTGTACTGGAGGTATCGAGTGATGAGATACTAGTACGTATACCTGCATCCACTGCAGAGCTCAGTGATGCATCCATATGACCCCTGGGCATACATTGTCAACAATGTGTGGATCTATGGCTACACAATGTCACCATTTAGCGAGGTACTGATAGGCCTGGAGGATTCCCAGGCATGACCTCATGCAGTGCATGCATCATGCACTCATGTCGTCCATTACTTATGCGGACGAGGCAGTTGCAAAAACATTTTCAAGGCAGTCCATCTTAGCTCCACCCCTACCCTGGCAGCTAGTGGGCGAGGCTGAGTATCTAGAATGTCCTTGTTTCCTGGGAGGTAGCTAGCCCTATTGTTACTTAGCAGTGGCAGTTCGGACATTCATCTATGGCTATGTGCATCGGGGACTTAGGCATGCATGCATATGCCCAGGTGGACGTCCACCCTGGACTCAGCTAGTACTGGTGCTTTGAAATGACTATTTTCTAGTTCACAGTCGTTAGTCTGATCCAAAATGCCCATTGCGCAGGTGCATGGCATGATAGGTAGGCCTAGCTCATGAGTAGCCTTGCCTTTGCATTTAGACAGTCCCAGCCTAGGCTGCAGTCAATGAACCTATCCGTCAGGGAGAGAGCTTCCCCAACTGCACTGAGCTTTAGCTACTACAGACAGTACTGCCAAACGTGGAGCTAGGTCATGAGTGGATCCCATGCTGCATCTTTTACCTGCAGGTGATAGCAGTCTGACGACAGTCCAGGTAATCTCCCAGTCATATACACCTGGAGTCAGTACTGAGGCTGGACCCTAGTCCCATCCATGGCAGGTGCACTGGCACTACGTGACTAGGGTCCAGGTAGTGATACAATGTGATGATACATTGTAGGCTGTAGCGAGCAGGATTTTCAGTATACATTCAGTATAGCGTCCTGTACACGCTTACTGAGTAGTACTATTTGTAAGCATTGCACTTTATGCTAGACACCCAAGCCCATACACTATGGATCCAGGTAGGCCTGATGATAGCCTCACATCCCAGTGGGGAGGCTAAGTGATCCGTAGTGCCAGTGGCAGGAATAGTACATGCTTTATGTCAGTCAGGAATCTGACCCCATAACAGTGCTATGACCTGAGCCTGATCATATGACCCTGTTAGTGATTTGTGTTATTACGAGCTTTTATGCATGGCATTCATCATCAGCTAGGTCAGTTCAGTCTACGCACTGGGTATCGACTGGACGTTGTGATGCAGCTAGGCACCGTGCTTTTCTCTGATATTAAATGCCTCCCACTGATGAGTCCACTTTTATGCCAAGGTCATAGACGGACTGAGGAAGATCCTATAGCAGCTTTGTAGGCGGATGCCCTGACAGTGGAGCCTCATATCGGCATACTACCTATGATTGGGACTACACCAGTCAGGTACCACTAGCCTCATACATACTAGGTCATAAAATGGATATTCAGTAAGTCTGTAAGGGTCAATTAGGCTGAATAGACTTAGCTGAGTTTATTGTGAATTATCTGTCAGCAGGCACAGACCAGTTGATCTTGGGGAAGTTACCCACTACAAAATAATTTGAGACTCAGGGTATAAAGGTGGCACTTGAAGAGACATTCTGGATGGCAGCTACTACGTGGAGTGCATGGATGACCCTGCACTCACACGGAGGCCTAAGAAATAGCCTTTGTGACGGGTTGAGGGGTCTACTTACCCCCCACATCCCACGGCTACTGGCGGCGATGAATTGGGTGAGTGATGGCAGTACCCTGAGGCTATGGAGCGGTGATAAGTCATGTACTACCAGACAGGGTCTCCAGTCCAGTCCATCGATGGCCTCATAACCGATGGCGTGTCAGGTGAGTAGTGGGGCTAGAGTGAGTTAGGCATCTGGCGTCCAACATCGCTCAGAAAAATCTTGTGGGAAGGTCCACGAGGGTGGAGCCTACCTCGACCTCATGCAGCCTCGATACTCGGACGTACTAGGCTACCTAGGTAGCCTCCGCAGTGCAGCTGCACTCCGATCTAGGTACTGAACATTTAGGCAGTGGATGCCACCTAGGTGAAGGTGCATGACTGCATGGCCACCCGGGGTGAGGTAGGTGCAGCTCGGACTGGACGCTACTACGTAGTGGGTTTGTGATGCCTATGCTACTAGCTAGCACTGAGCAGGTAGTATGGGAGCACTGGTGGACCAGGTGCGGGAGCTGAACTGATGAATGACTCCCGACTGAACAACTGCTAAGTCCGATTGTAGGACACTTTTATAAATGGTTGGGACCTTAATTCATCTGGTCATACATACTATGAATGTTTCTACAGGCACCTCAGGAGGACGTAAGTGTTATGAAAGGGTGTCCCGAGGCTATGCACTCATAGGAACTAAGCTTTGGGGGTACGGTCCTAGGTCAGGGGTCAGGTATACTCCTCTCAGCCTGGAGCCTGGACTTGGTACAGAGCCGATCCAGTCCAGGTGCACTAGCTAGGTAGTAAAGCTAGGGCATGCGTACGTACGGATGCCCAGTATCGAGCTCCAGTACTGATCCCATGGATACTGGGGGCCGAGGTGCATGGATGCAGCTGCATCAGTCCGATACTAATGTCCCAACCCTTGTCATACCCATTGCATCGAGGAGGCTTACGCACCAAATTTCTGGGTGGAGCGTAAAAGGAGTAAGCTCGCGGATGTTGGTGATCAGGTCAGTAATTTACCGCATGATGGCATCCCACCTAGTGACAGATGCAGGTACTTCTTTGTGCTGGACTACATTATTTTTGGTCATGCAGCCTGGAGGGTCCAGGTCGATATCCAGGTCTTGTGCAAACCTCAAACTGACTCTGAATTACCAAAATCAGTGATCATTTCCAGTATTTCAGAGCCAAATTGTGACTACTAGGGTATCCCAGGTATCCTGTTAAAGCCTATTGGGGCCTGGGTGTGATAACCAGACATTCCCAGGCCTATTGTAAGCCTTTGGTCCCCATCCTAGAGGCACTCCAGGTAGGTAGTAGCTGATCACCCTGCCACTGGAGTCCCATTACCATATCAGAATAAAAGCCAGAGTCTCATGACAAATTTTGCCTAATGAGATGATGCCCTGCTAAAGCGGTCAGCTTGTACCATGAGTGAAATGTAGATAAGCATAAGAATGAGGCGTACAGCCATAGCATAGCTGCATGCTGATAGGTCATGGCCAACCTTTTGATACGACCTTAAAGGCAAATAAAGTAGTAAAATTTGCCTCCATAATGCTCCAGTTAGCCAAGGAGGATACTCAACCCTGTCAGGTCAGTTTTGGTTCTAAAAGGCTCCACAGGACCCATTCACTGACTGTCTAAACCAGTAGACTGTCTAGGACACCGCCCTACTTTTACCTGGCAATCAAAGTACGCATGATACAGATAAGACGGGTCGCTGTGGACTTGGCAAATTTAGATTTGCCAACGAAAAAATGTTTACCGGCAAAAAATAGCTGCCACTCCTCTGTTTCAAATAACAAATGACTGAAAAGGGTTTAGCTATGGGCTTTGACCCAGGGATGCGAGGGTAGTCAGTATGAGCACCCCATTACGCATGGATCCCTGGTCAATGCAGAAATTGAAGTGGATCTTCTGAACTAAAGGCCTTAACCCTACACCTGAATTTGTTGCCCTATTGTCATGGCATCATCACCAGCCTCTTCAAATGATGAATAAGTGCCTGCTGAAGGTCCGTGGTCCCAAACTAGCTCACAATGAGCGATATGGCGCTCCAAAACTGATCAAAACCCAGTTTGGTAAAGACCAAACACCTAGTCTCTGGCTCAATGAGTGGGTCAAATCCACTGGGGTTAAAAGACTAGCTCTCCTTTATCTAGTATGTGTTTTGAAACCCACCATAAGCATTGTAATGAGTGGCTCCACTCGCTGCCTCCGTAGACAACTGTGGGCCGATATTAACAGGTAAGGCTGAGTGACTGGGGGTAATCCACATGTGATACAATAACAATTGCCTGAGGTGACTCCATGTCAAAAAAAAAAAAAAATCTCTTTGGGGAACTTAGGGTCATCAGTCACTGGGAGGTCACTACTCAGGTCGCACTCGGGAGGTGCCAGGCTTGGGTCAATGGTACTGGATCAATGTGGGTAATGGAGCTAGGCGACCACACCTGGGGATGCACAGGTTACAGCCATGTCACTCAGCCAGGGTCACCTACTCCCACCTCCCCAGGGGTCACGTGGATCGCGGGGATAGTGGAGCTGGCATCCACCTAATATATAGCCATGCCTGCAGGAATCCTGTGGCATTCCAGTTTGTGAAAAGCCTGAGTGTCAAAGGATCCTGATTGTTTACCTATGAGACAGTCTGGCACCATGAGGTCTCCCTGGCACTTAAGGTGAGGCAAGTATTGTGATTTAAGGAGGATTTGAGACAGTGTGGAGGAACCCGCTCGGTAGGAACAAGGAAGCAGAAGTGCTGGCAAAATCAGGGATGATCCATAGAACAGTAGGAGGCCCTAATTTTAGCTTTAGGTCTATGGTCGAGAGCCAAAATGCTGACATTGGCAATTTGGGATTTCAAGCACTTTTAGGCTGGGAGTATGGTCTGGAGTTATTTCTGGAGGCATGAGAGTTGCTGAGTCACAGGCTACATCTGGACGACATTTTCACCATTAATGTTTGAAAACTTTTCACCAAACTGCTTTCTCAGCAAACAAACTTGTTCTCTCTGCTTGAATGTGGGGTGAGACCGGAGCGCAATGTTAACGACCAATTGGACTTGCTTGTCTGTGACAATTTAAAAATTTGTCCCATCTGAGGGAGAGGCAGATGGGCAAGAATGGGTACCACTGATTGTTCAGCCAAGCTGCTGCTTTTATGTCTAACGCTTTTATTAGGACCATGCGGACTTAAGCGTGGGGGTCCTTGTATATAAGGTGCTTAGAGGTAACTATTGGTACCATCAGCTTTTGTTTCAGATTTGCCTTGGCAGGAACCGACCGAATCAACATGAATGACCTCTTTTTAGTGACTACCCTGTGGATCATGAGACTAAAGCCGAGAAATCTTTTTAGGAGTGTCAAACAAACAGCAGTCGGAACGAGTAGTAAACATGCAGCCTATGCTTTTGAGCTTCAAACGGTAGAACTTGGCAATCACCCTTTTTGAACCTTTTGAATGTTCGTCGTCTTTAAACAACCATCATGCAAATGTCGATGGTGTTGTCAACATATACGTTCAACATGCTGGGGCAAAACAGACTAATGTAAGTCCTGGTGGACTCCATGTAGCTGTCATTCAATTTGGAGCAGCTGTTACTGGATAAACGATGAAAGTTTGTAATTGGCAGATGCATTGTTTGAGCTCCATTTGGTACTCTGAACCATGAAACCTCCCTCCTTAGCCAGTGACTAATCGCTTTAAAGCTCATTCAAGACTGGACTAAATGCATTTCAGTTAGTCATGTCCGTAAAATGCAGATGGGAATTTGAAGTTAAGGAAGAGTACCTGGAATTTATCATACAGTCCTTGTTTTGGGACATGTCCTCAGCAGCCGAATGAGATCCTGTTGTGAAAAGTACAGTTGTGTACACTTACCATAAATGTAGATGTTCGAGTGTATTTACTGTTGCAGTCATTACATTTGGGTAATCTTGCTGGCAGGTTGTCCTCAGTCGGCCTGAATTCCAAAGTCTTGGGTCCTGCGTCGGTTGTTGTCGCCCCTTCCCTGACGTCAGGTCATCAGGGGTATAAAAGAAGCAGCCGATGCCATTTTCTTTAGTTTTTCTTGCCCCAGATGTCAGGTACCCCCTAAAAGGGTAGCCAAAATTTATATGTATATATAAAATTACATGCAGCAATATAAACTTTACCTTCATCCACAAACAAATACACCACATAGGTTGTATAAATCAGAGAAAGAAAGATATGTTCCATCAGAAGAAAATGGGATGGCGGGTGGGTAACCTGGACTGCAACAGTGAATACACTCGGACATCTACATTTATGGTAAGTGCACACAACTGTACTATGTTCTTCATGTTTCACTGTTGCAGTCATTACATTTGGGTAGATTCCTAAAGCTATGGTTGGGAGGCTGGAGCTAAACCGCATTAGGAGCAGCTATGAGACCCTGCAGAACTGCAGTGGCAAAGCCTGCCCTGAATTTAGAGTAAAGTGGCAGATGATGGTGCTTTGTAAAGGTGTGCACTGAACTCCAAGGAGCTGCCTCTAAAATGTCTTTAGTTGGTACTCCCCTGAGAAAGGCTGCTGAAGTGGATGCAGCTCTGGTGGAATGTGGCCTAATGCCCTTAGGCACTGGCTTGCCATGGTATAAGTAGCAGAAACAAATGCAGTGGCCTATGCACTTTGAAATAGTCTGCTTTGAGATGGCCTTTCCTTGTGATCCTGCAGCATATGCCACTAGTAATTGCTCTGTCTTTCTGAAAACTGTGGTTCTGTCCAAGTAGAATCTAAGCTGTCTGTGTATGTCCAAAGAATGCAGAATTATTTCCCCCTTGTTCTGTGAATTTGGTTAAAAAGTTGGCAGATGAATGGTTTGGTTAAGTGCCACACTGGACACCACTTTAGGCATAAATGTTGGGTTTGTCCTCAGGGAGACCCTGTCCAGATAAAAAATGATGAAAGGTTCCACAGCCATGAGTGCCTGTAGCTCTGAAACACATCTTGCAGAAGTTATTGCTAGGAGCAGAGCTGTTTTCTAGGATAGAAACTTTATATCAGCAGTAGCAGCTGGCTATAAAGGAGGCAGGGTGAGTTTTTCCAAGACATAGTTGAGGTCTCATGCAGGCATTGGTGATCTCCTTGAAGGCCTTAAATTTGTGGCTCCTCTGAGGTACTGTTTTAATAAGGGATGAGAAAAGATTGGTGGTTCTGTATTATAATGAGCCGAAATGGCAGAGGCATGAATTTTAATAGATGAGAAAGATAGGCCTTTGTCCAGCATCTCAGTTAAGTATTGTAAAATCTGAGGAATATTTGGCACAGCTGTATCTGTTCCTTGTGCCTGGTTCCAAGCACAGAATCTCTTCCATTTTCCAGCATAAGATTTTCTAGTACTAGGCCTTCTGGCTTCCAAAATGACATCCATCACAGCTTTGCTGAGAGGTGTGTTTTGTATGACTACATTATCCGCCATGCTGCCAGGTTTAAAGTCCTGAGTTGGCTGTGCAGGATCTGATTGTTTTGTTGGGACAGTAGATGCGGTACTTGAGGTAAGGTCCAAGCTGGGCATTGAGACAAGCTCCTTAATATTGTGTACCAGTGCTGGCGGGGCCATTCTGGTGCAATCAGTATCATCTTTGGCTTATCCTGTCTGACCTTTAGGAGTACCTTGGGGAGGAAAGGCAGAGGGGGAAAGGCATATACTGATAGGTTTTTCCATCTGAAGGATAGGGCGTCCACTTTCCATGCTTGTCTGTTATAAATCCTTGTGCAGAATCTCTTTATTTGGTAGTTGTGAGGGGAGGCAAATAGATCTATATCCAGGCATCCCCATTTCCTTGTTATCATGCTGAAGACTTGTGGATCCATGAGGTTTCTGCTTAGTTCGTCTGCCAGAGTATTTTTCCTTCCTGGCAGGAATTGTGCCTGCAGATGTACTTGGTAAGTCAATGCTGTGTCCCACAAAGTCATGGCAAGTCTGCAAAGTGGGTAAGAATGTGTGCCCCCCTGCTTGTTTATATACCACATGACCGTGGTGTTGTCTGTCTTTATCAGTAGTTGTCCTGGATGAAGTAGGTCCTTGAAGGCTGTCAGGGCATTTTTAACAGCTAGCATCTCTTTTTGACTGATATGTAGATGCATTTGGTTTGAGGGCCATGTTCCCTGAATGCATCTTCCTGCCATGTGGGCCCACCAGGCATAATCTGATGCATCAGTTGTTAGTGTCTGCCTGGCTGGGGGTAATGTGAATGTCTGTCCCTTGTTTTGGTGACAAGCCTTCGCCCAACATCGAAACTCCTGTTGCAGTCAGGAAATGAGAGTAATTATAGTTTCCAGGCTGTGGCAATGTTTTGAGTCCAAACACTTTTTAGGTACCATTGAAGTTTCCTCATATGCAGTCTTGCACATGGAATGAGTAGGATGCAGGATGCCATGAAGCCCAAAGCCTGCAGAATTTTTCTTGCAGATAACTGGGCCTTTGTAACTAACATTTTGAAATAGGTAGTCAGTTGCCTTTGTTTGTCTGGCGTGAGATAAGCCACCTGGGTAGTTGTATTTAAGCTTGCACCCAGGAATATCATCTCTTGAGAGGGTAGTAGTTTTGATTTATTTTCATTGACTGTGTACCCTAGGCATGTTAGAAATTTTTTCACAAACGCCAGATGCTGTAGAAGAATGTCCTTGTTCTCTGCTTGAATGAGACAGTCGTACAAGTAAGGATATATTTGTATTCGTCTTAGTCTGCAGTAAGCAATTACTGGTGCCAGGCACTTTGTAAAGACCCTGGGCGCAGTAGATAAGCCAAAGGGCAGTGCAGAGAATTGGCAATGCATTGAGCCAGCCTTGAATCTGAGGTATCTTCTGCATATCTGTCTGATTGGGACATGCAGGTATGCCTCTTTTAGGCCTAAAGTTAGAAGCCAAGAGTTCTTGCCCAGCATGGGCAGAAGCTGCTGCAAAGTCAATATTTTGAATTTTGGTATATCTAGGAATGTGTTCAGAATCGATAGGTCCAATATTGGTCTCCAGGCCTTGTCCTTTTTCTGGGTACCAAGAACAGTCTTGAGTAAAATCCTTGTCCCTGCTCTTGCTCTGGCACTTGTTGAATGGCCCTCATGTCCATAAGGGATAAGACTTGTTTTTGTGCCTCTGCCCATTGATTTTTTTGGCAGATCTGGCCAGCCGTTTGCTTTTGGCAGTGTATGGAAATGGAACTTGTAGCGTTGTGACACGATATTTAGAACCCACTTGTCCTGGGTTATAATGCGCCAATTTTGAGAAAAAAGTGCTAATTTTCCCCCAAGGGTGCAGCCAGGAAATAAGTGCTTGGTGCAGGCAGGGGGAAGTCATTGGGACTGTTTCCTGTAAGGTTGTGATTTGTCTTCTCCACATTTGGAGGTAGAAGCACCCCATTGCTTTGACCTGTATGAACTTTGGGCCTGAGATCTGCATCTAGGGTGTCTGGGTCTGCCCCTTTAAGGTCTGTCTGACACAGGAAAGGACCAATTCTTTGTTGGCCAGTGTCTACTAAACCTAGGCGGCTGTACTTGTAAGAAATCTTTGACCGTTTGCATAGATTTAGCCTTGTCCTCCATTTTCTTTAACACCTCTTCTGCCTTAACACCAAAGTATCATGCTGTAAAGGTGCATCTAATAATTTAACTTTAACATGATCAGGCAGATTTTGTTCCTTTAACCAAGCATGCCTTCTAATTACAGAACCTGTAACTGCGGCCCTGCAGGAGGCCTCTAAAGAATCAAAACCACATTGCAAAGTATGCTTTCCAACTTGTACAGCTGCATGCAATATATCCTGCATTTCCTTGTTTTCTGCACATTCAGAGTTTAACAACATTTTCTGTTTAAGCAATGCCATGAGATGTTGCTGATATTTGAGCATATGAAACTGACAGTTTAAGGCCCTTATAGCCAAGGTAGCAGATGTGTAAACCTTTTTTCCCCATCTATCCAGTGCCCTAGAATCCCTGTAAGAAGGGGTAGGGTTTTTTGCAGCGGAAGCCTTAACTCCCTTGGGACCCTGAGAAATAGTTTCTGGATCTGCAGCAGGGTTTTTTAGAAAGGCATTTATGTGAGTCAGGAACCCTGTAATATCTGTCACGCTTAACAGGAGCAGGAGGCAAGGAGTCAGTGGTAAGGCTAGACTCCGAAAACACATCATCTACAATGTCTAGCACAGGAGGGATGGCTAGTGGCTTGTGCTGAGGTAGTAACAAGAAATCCCTGAGCCTCTGCTTAGATTCAGAAAAATCTTGGCTCTCCCAGTGGAAATGCTCCCTCATGGTATGTAAGGTTTCCCCAAAAGAATAGTCCTCAGGAAGGGAAGCTGAAGGTATGGAGTCTTCAGCATCAGAATCCTCATGGGGGGAAAAGAATATTCCTGATCAGAAGAGGAATCAGAAGAAATGGAAACCTGATCTGAAGATTCTTAGTCAGTCTCTTGCCTAGGTCGCTTATCAGGAGGGGGATGGGAACCCCTGATCAAGGTAATCAAGTCTTTGGCCATTTTGAGCATCTGTTTTTTGGGCATGGAGGCCTGTCCACATGGCTCTTGAGTTTGCTTCTTTGCCTTTGAAGGTGCTTTAGTCTTTGCCTTTGAAGTTGGTTTAATGTACAGATGTTTGGGTCTGAATACACCCTCAGAAGCCGGTGCCTGCTCAGCGGCTCCAGACCCATCTGAAGGATTAGCATCCGAGGCTCCAATACCTTGAGTTTCCAGCGGCATGACTGACTCCACATGGGAGTCCGTAGCGGCCTGCGACTCTAAAGTAGCGGTCGTCATGGGGTACGAAAGCACCTCACTGAGAACCAGCGAACCGATGACTGGCTTAGGAGAAGCTTTGTCGTCGGTTTTGGGCCTCAACTGTCTTTCTTTTTCTTTGCATTTTTTTTTAACTCCGGTAGTCGGATGGCTTTCCGACAACATTTCTGGATAATTAAACCTGCGTCCAAAGTAGTTTAAAGCAAAATCATACCGACGCTTAATAGTGCGTTGGTTAAATCTAGCACAAAACCGACAACCCAGAAAGTTATGATCAGGGCCTAGGCAAGGAATACAGTAAGAATGAAAGTCCTTATGAGGTATTTGCTTCCCACAAGAAATATAATTATTAACTTTTTCTGACATCGATTCTGGAGAAAGAAAAAAGTTTCCCCAACGGGGTACTTAGCTTTATAGAAGACTTCGGATCTGAAATTCGAACTCGAAAATCTGAGGAGTCAGCTGACCGGCACTTGCGAACTGCTTCTGCTTCGGGCACCGCACGACTAGAAAGATGAAAGAAAATGGCGTTGTCTGCTTCTTTTATACCCCTGATGACCTGACGTCAGGGAAGGGGTGACGACAGACGACGTAGGACCCAAGACTTTGGAATTCAGGCCGACTGAGGGCAACCTGCCAGCAGGATTACTCAAATGTAATGACTGCAACAGTGAAACACGAAGAACATTTTTGATGTTCTAATACAGACCCCTATATACACACACACATATATATATATATATATATATATATATATATATATATATATATATATATATACATGTACATACACACACATATATATATGTATATATATAAAAATATATATATAAACACACACTCGCACACACACACACACACACACACACACACACACACATATATATATATATATATATATAATATACACACACACACATTGTTTTAATGAATGAACCAACCTCTCCCCTTGAGTAGCTACATGGGCACCTATGTCACAGCAGGGATTGCCTATGCCTCTCTGTCAGTTTGCATACTTGCTCCTTCATGCAGCTGATAGCAACTGTCATCACCAGTTTGGATGATTATGCCCACATCATCCCTGATCTGGACCTCCAGACCTTATGAAAGTTACCTCCACTCCAGAAGTAATCATGTCAGGAGTACTGGCCTGGGTTGGTCAAGACATCCTCCCAAGGATGGGCATGTTCATCCTCCAAGCCTCAGTCATTAAACACTTGCACTGCTAATCAAACTCAGTTCAGATGGGCCATATTGAGGGCTTTATCTCTCTATGTCACCACTGTAGAACTGTCCCTGACTATTTTATGTTTTTGATTAATTACACAAAATGTTAAAAATTATGTTAAGAAGCATGCTGCAGGAAAAACACATATGTGCTTCAAAAAGTCAGCAAATTTGAAAATGAGGAGACTGAAACATAACCCAGTAATGAAAAATAAAACAAATAAGACTTGTGATTAATAGCTTGGAGGTAAGTTCTGTGAGTCAAAGAGGAGCAAACTACCAAAAGGATCAGCTGAGTGCTGTTTGGCCAGAGGAAAAATGAATGTCAGTATCTTATATGAATAGCTAAATCCAAGCTGATGAAAGCTAATTAATGAAAGTGTAAAATGGCAGTCAACAGTGAAGCTAAGGTGCACTCTGCCTTTGTCGGGTATTGTGAAGCCTTGTACCACCCTCCTCCACCGGATAAGGCTGCACAATAACCCCTTTGCTGGTGCAATGAGCTTAGGTTTCTGCAGCCCTTACTGAATGTTTCAGAACATCTTATGAAATTGTGCAATTCCAAGAGTCAAAGCAAAACAGACCATCTCTTTTAAAATTACTTGGCAGGAAGGGGAAGAGGCACATCAAGAAAGAATGCAAGAATGTTAATGAATACACTGCCTGTGTTGAGCTCCTAAACATGCACTTGAATGAAGGCAGCAGTATCTAGAGCAGAACACAGACTGTAAAAGAGGAGTGTGTTTATAAGGTGTGTGGGTGTGTGTGTGTGTGGGGGGTGGCTTTGGAATCCAGCATCTTGAGTGAAACCGACACAAGATTGTAACTGTCTCAGTTCTGCATGGGGGGTAAAGCTACTGTATACTGGCACCCCCACAAACAGGGGAACTAACACACATAAGCACCCCCCCACACACACACATACACACAACACAAACAGAATGCAAAGTGACAGGCCGACTGATACATGACAGTTATTCTGGAATACAGCAAGCAAACACCGCCAAGTAACAGTTTTTCTGGAAAACAGCAAAAAGACAGGCAGCAGACTGCCACCGTTTGTCAACTGCATAAAATAAACTTGCATAAAATGATTCCACCACCTTACAAACCATCTCCAATAAAATCTGACTCCCTCATTAATGAACACCACTGTCTAATTCACACCAAAGCTAAATAGCTCCCAGTACATCTGACATCCAACCTACTACTACTAGGATCACTGACTCACAAAGCACTTTCTCCTGAGGCATTGTCCCCTCTCACTCAAACTTTTCAACAAAGTCCCCATATATAATCTTAGGGGCATATCTCGATCTCAACCTATTCTAGTAACTCCAAAAACTAAACTTTAGAGCACTGACAGTGTATTCTCCAGCCTAGCACCTAAACTATGGGAGTCCATTCCTCTCACAATCAGAGATGTCCAAAAGTACCCAAGACTTCAGAAAACAGCTCAAGGAACGCCACTTCACCCAAAGTACAGCTGCACTCACTCAGGTCAAGTTACATAAACTCTGCAGCTCTCTCACACACCCCTTTATTCCTATCCTATCCTTCCATATCTCATCTTGTCATCAACTTACTTACTGCCTCTCGTTCATCCTACTTCCCCCTTACCTTTGCATCTCTCTCGTACTTCTCTTTTCTACTCCTCTTCCCTCAGTAATCCTCTCTCACCTTTTCTCCGTCTTCTTCCCATGCCATCCTTTCCTGCAACTATTCTTACTTGTATCTTCTAACGATATGCTGCTACCCCTGTAGCATAAGCCATCTCAGTCATAATGGCTACATCTTATCCATAAAGCTCTGCTAAGCATAATTCCATTTTTATCTATGTTTTGACACTGTAAACTACTTCTTGAACTAAATGTTGTAGCATATTCTTCTATCTGTAAATATGTTTTCATATTTTTTATATGATCCTATTCACCCGGGATTTGCCTGCAAATGGTCCAATGAGATCAGTGCACTACCCTGGTTGGTAAACATATATAAATCAATCAATCAATCCATCCATCCTCTGCAGTCCTTTGAACCCCTGTCATTACTTGGGCAATGCACCAAATAATCTGACAGGCTAAAATATCAGTGTGGAAAATATATTCAAAAGTGTAATAATATATTATTTAGTGCAAAAAGTATAAAAGTATCAAGCACCACAAAAAAAAAATGCATAGGTCCATAGCTTCATAGGATTTAGACTAGGCGAACAACCTTGAGGGTCTTTACAAGCTTAGCAGTGCAAACCAATGCCGTTTTGTTCCCGAGGTCCTTGGATGCCAATATGGTGGGTGGGGTATGTTAGTAAGGAGTAGCTGAAGGTTATGTAGGGGATATGTTAGTTGGGTATTAATTTACTTACCATTGACCTCTATCAATCAGAGACACTGGAGCAAAACCGTGGAGTGAAAAAATAACACAACAACGTAAGTGTCATGTCAAAGAAAGTGTAATTTCATTAGTACAAACAACACCTGCAACACATGTACACTGAACAGACATCACAGTACACCAACGCCTCTAAGACACCTGACCTTCATAAACAAAGCATCTTGCTAATATAGTAATATTTATTCAGTGAGTTCCCAATATAGTACAGCTTACATATGAACATTTTTAAACTAACCAATCAACTAACATGATTTTTGGAAGGTGAGAAGAAACTGCAGCACCAGAAGGAACCTACAAAGACACAGCAATAACATGTAAACTTCCCATAGTGAGCAGAAGTTAGAAACGAACCTCAGACTTAACCAATAAATCAGTGCACTACTCAGTTTGCACCAACAATGACAAGCCACATTCAGTCTGGATCACTATGCATAAACATATGTCAGTGTTCTGTTAAAAATGAGTTCTTAACATTTTCATCCACTAAATATTTTAGAATAACAAACGATAGTGAAAGGTAAAGCAATATATGGCAATGTTTTGTTTAAATGTACTATAAAAGTTCAGCCTCAGCTAAGTCCTTTGTTATTTTACAAGTTCCTTATTAGAATATGGCCCAAAAACTCTGCTCCCTTTCCCTTCCAGTTAAATGACACCTCTACTGTGCCTATAGTATACACAGGAACCACTGTAACTTATGGTCTTGCTTATTTCCATTTGTTAACTGGGATAGTCAAACTGGACAAACGGTCCAGGGAAGAAAAGCTCTGCAGTACATATAGAAATGCTATTTATTGAATTTGTTAACCAGAGGAGAGTAGTGATCTCTTCTCACCAATTTCAGTCTCAGCCAGGGTCAATCATTTTCATTTTATTTTATTATTTTACATTTGTTGACCAGGTTTGTCCGACTGAGCTGAAAATTCCGTTTTCAGCGGAGGCCCGGGGAGAAAAGCTCTAACATATTATGCAATTTTCGTTATAAATTAGCATTAAACAGCAATGTTACAAGACATCAAGTAGCAATACAATGCTATACAGTGTCAATAATCAGGAGTATAGCAAAGCTCTTTCAAGATGTATAAAAAGAAATAATATGTCATTAAGATGAATATAGTTTTTGGGGTAAGTGGTTACAAAAACCCAGTTTTATCATAATGCAGTTGCATGAAGGCAAGACAATTACTATAGAATGTTTCTCTAAGGCGATTAGCTTAATAGGTTTTAGAAGATAGTAGAAAGAGTAGTCAAGGAAGATTAGAGAGAGTTAGTGAGAAGAGTGAGTTAAGGGCAGAAAGTAGATTAAGGTATGGAAAGTAGGAGATGTTTAAGGAGGGAGAGTGCACTGGCAGGGCCACTGACTTTTAAAGTGCTCTTTGGTGGCTGTTTTAAATTGTTTAGGATGTGTAAGGGTCCTGACTTCTAGTGGGAGCCTGTTCCAGGCAATAGCGGGGTGATAGCTATATATGTTACGCCCAAATTTAGACTAAGGTTTGTAGATTTGTAGTAGGTCTTGATTAGAGCTTCGGAGATGTCTGGAGGGAGAATAATGGGAGATGAGAGGGGATAGTGCCGGGCAGCAGAAAGGCTGGTATAGGATAGAATGGATAATCTAGAGGTGAGAGAGAACCAGCTGGTGGGGTAATTCAAGCCAGTTCAGGTGTTTAGAGAGACAGTGATGGGATTTGTAGGTTTGTTGGGCAGCAAATCTAGCTACCTTGTTGTAGGTAGATTTGAGTTTGGTCAGGAGTGTTGAGTTAAGATTTTTGAGAATTTGAGAGTTGTACATTAGAATGGGTAGAAGGTAGTTAAGACAAAGAGTAACCTTGGCTTCAGAGATAAGGAATTTCTTGTTATGTTAAAGGAGCCCTAGTTTTGAATGAGTCTTTTTGATACAGTTATTAATATGCAAGCCAAATTTAAGCTGATCGTCGATGGTTACGCCTAAGAGCTTAGTGCTGGATTCTACTTGAATGGGACTGTATGGAGAAGGAGGGTTTAATATTGTTGAATTTTTTAGTTAGGAAGAGTAACAGCTTTGTTTTTTTTTTTTTAGGGTTAAGGATGAGCTGGTTGTTGTAGAGCCATGTTTCGACTAAGTTAAAAAATGCCCGAGTAGCTGAGAAGAGCTTTTTAGGGAAGGTTGGCTATGGTGATGACTGTAGAGTCATCTGCGTATTGCACTACAGATGACTGAGGACAGGAGGTATAGAGCTGATTTGTAAAGATATTAAAAAGTAAAGGCGCTAGGATAGACCCTTGAGGTGCACCCATTTTTACAGGGAGAGGAGGGGAGAGTGCAGAGTGCCAGCTCACTGACTGAGATCTATCAGTGAGGTAGCTGGAGAACCATGCAACAGTATTAGAGGAGAAGTTGAGGTTATGCAGTTTGTGCAGAAGAGAGTGTGAGACAGTGTTGAAAGCTTTTGAGAGGTCCAAGAATAGGCAAAAAAATAAGTTTATAGTCATCCATGGCTATAGAGACAGTGCTGAGGAAGGATAATAGAGCTGTAGTGGTGCTACGTTTGGGTCTGAAGCTGTGCTGAGTGGGTGTAAACAGATTTTCCTGTATAAGACACTGCATAACTTGTTTATAAATACATGTTTCTAGTACTTTAGAGAGAGGGGAGAGGATAGCGATAGGTCTAAAATTGGAGATATCAGAGGAAGTTACCTCCTTTGTGTATAGGTAGAGTGCAGTATTGTTTCCAGATGGAAGGGACTTTAGATTCAAAGATAGAGCTATTCATTAGGATAGATACAGGGAGGGCAAGAGAGTCAGCTGCTAGTAGAAGACAAGTGGAAGGAATATTGTTAGCTGAAGCTAAGCATGGTTTTAATTTAGAGAGTAGAGTTTTGATGTAGCTAGTAGGTACAGGTTTGAGGGAGAAGGTATTTGAGGAGACAGTATTAGGAGTAGGTTCAGAAAAGTTGGAGATGTTAGTAGTAGAGGAGTTTGGGTTAGGGCTGAGTAGCTTAGATATAGAACCGATAAAATAGGTATTGAAGATCGTGGCAGTTTCTTCAGGTGTCTTTTCTGGGCATGGATTGGGGGAGCTAAGATTACCAGGATATAATATTTGGTTAACAGAGATCCAGATTTTTTTAGGATTTGATCTTAGGGCTGTGGGAGGTTTGTTATAGAAGTCCTTTTTATCTTTGTTTATGTGCTTTTTTATCAGATTTTGGAGTTCTTTATATTTTTGCAAGTCTGCAAGGAGCTTAGTTTGTGACCATTTTTTCCATAATCTGTTTCTAGTTATCATAAGGGTACAAGTGGCTTTTGATAGCCATGGAGAAAGGTTGGACTTAATTTGGACTTTGTGAGGAGGAACAAGTGAGTCTAAGATGCTGAAGAAGGTGGAGTTGAAAGCTAGGACTGCTTCTTCTAGTGGGAGTTGGGGAAAGATATTTTCAGTTTACTTTAGAGAGGACGGCATTAAAGGTTTTTGAAGTGAAGTTAGAGGGTTTGGAACAGATAATCAATCTAGGAGGTTTTGAGAAGTGGGGAGTGAACCTAAGCACTATTATAGGGGAATGATCGCTCAGGGTGTTTGGTAGGGTTTTAGGGTTATGATATTTGGAAGGATTAGATACAAGTACCCAGTCAATAAGAATACTAGATGTGTGAGAGTTGTTTGTATGAGTAGGTTGGGAGATTAGCTTTGTAAAGCCATATAAATTAATATGATATGATAAGATGACCACTCGTGCACAATACATAAGTTAACAAAAACAGGAAGTGACGCTGAATAAAAAATAAAGAATGTCTTGTGCTAAGAATATAAAAGTACATAAACCAGTAAAGTGAGAGGATATAATTACAATGCGATTAATTTACATTTTACTACAAAGCTTACTCTATATTTTTTAAAAAGAGCAAAATATATATAAATATTGGTATACAGAACTTTGAGTTAGGAGAACTGAAGCAATGGAGACCAGAAAGACAGTTAAGGTAGGGGAGCGAGCCATGATTTAGGTAATGAAGCCTACTAGGTTGTAGGTACATATAACTTGATCATGTAGATAAGATTTTAGCAGTTCTATGGAACTTGTGTAAAGTCTTTTAGTTTGGGTGCAAAGGACTCCCATAATTTGTGAATGAGAATTGAGAATGTATTTGTCAGAGGCGTGAAGTTTGGAAAGTGGGATTTGTGTATAAAGGACCAGTAGGACTCAGGTTTATGAAGCTGTATGTGGGGGCTTGCCTTATTAGTTTAGAGGTTAAAGGAGGGAGACAGTCTGTTTGTTCATGTAGGAACCTGAAGAGTTTTGAGTCTAATAGTAGGTCTGTTCTTTGCTTAACTGACAAAAACTGACAAAATATACATTGGTAAAGTAACACAACATAGTGTATAAGTAATGACATAAATAAACTGGTAAATAGGCATTTGTAAAGAAACATACTAGAACATAAAAAGAACAAAATAAATAAGATGTATGTTGTACAAGCTTTCAAATGTATGGAATAAATGGATATTATGGTACGAAGGGCTGTTACATGAAACAGGTAAGCCTGTAACATGCTACCACAACTATATGCACTATAATGGAATAAGAAAGGTGCTAATGCAGGTAGGTAGGACAGGACAGGAGAGGGGAAGGTGGGGTAAAATGTGAACCTTTTTTTGATTTAGTCACCTCTCTATGCCCACCCTCAAGCATGGAGGCACACAATGGGAACATACTGTCTTCCGAAATAGGTGCAGCTCCCCAGAACATTGATAATTAAAGTTGCTGCACTACAGGTAGGACAGTATTCTTTCCAAACTATTAAACCAAGTCTGGCAGGCAAATAACTGTTAAACTGATGTCTAAAGGGTGGTCTTCTATCAACCAGATCAGATCTCAGGAGGTTGTCCTGGCTGGAACAGCAGCACATAGCTTTAGGTAAGAATGATAACCAAGCAGTCTAGCAGGGCACTTTTGCAGTGATGCACAGTGCTTCGTTATTGTGTTTGTATATCCTTAGGAAGAGGGAAATGGGACAAGATCACTCCAAAAAATAAATAAATAAAATGAAAAACTCAGATACGATGGTAGCTGGGGATATGCTTTCCCTATGAAGGCAAAATTAATGTCTGAGATTTTCCACATACCCTTGAAGGAACAGACTTGCTTCAAAAGTGTGGAACAACATGATTGGTGCACCCCGAATGGAAGGCTACACAAAGGATCATGGGTGAAATTAGTCAGGCACAAAAAACTGGAAGCCATGCATAGGCACCCAGGTAAACACGTTGAGAGTCAAATTGGTTACATGCAATGCACCAAGCTTTTTACCTCTCAACTGTCCAGATTTTTGCCTCATATTTTTGGTCTGTTCCTCATAAAATTTGTAGATTTCTGGCAAATCGCAGAGGACTGAAGTCTCCAAATAATGACAGACATTTGTATTTCAGACTTCATATCCTTTAGAAAATGCATACTAATGCAAACTCTGTTAGTCTACCAACTTTCTAAGTTTATAAGAGCAATATTTAAAAATTGTCCCTATTTTTGGGCCTTGTCCCCATTATTTTAAGCTCTGTCCAAATTTTTTTGCACAAACAAGTTGAGAGGTATATGCAGCTGTAGTTTTAGGTTTCCATTTAAAAATAAAATTCATAAACAATAAAAACATTCAAATAATAAAATAATGTCTGAAAATAAAGTGCACTACTCATTTTCAAACCTTTACAGGGCAGCAGCCTATTTCTACTCCTCAAATAGGTGAAATAACCTAATTAGTGACATAACATGTACTACAAGCTTTTATGTACAATAAGGTGGCTCAGGGTATAAACTGGCCGCTAAGAAGTTCAAAATTCTACATTTTCTGACAGAGCAACACTTCGGTTCAAGTCACATCTATCTTAGTCCTTCACATCCTTGAAAGCACACCCCAAATCCTCAGGTGATCATTCTGGGAGGAATTACAAATTCAATCAACCTAAAACTGCAGCCTTCCTGTAATTACACACTCCCTAAGGAACTATAAAAACAGCAAGCACAGCTGAACAGGTCCATTTAAAGAGAGAGAGAAAGACCAGAGAGAGATGAAACAACAGTAAACAGGGCAGCTAAATGCAGTCAGTGTCTCAGAGATTTCAGAAATAAGACACAAACGAATATGCTACAGGCATACCACTTAAAAAAACATAGCTCCTTAACAAGGAAACTAAAATGGAGAACTACAGAAGTATAACATCCAAGTTACAAATTATAGCCATCTATGTTTAGAAGGCAAGTACAAAATGAAAGAAGGAAGTATCTTAGACCACTTGCAAGCATGGAGTTGTTCTGTGAAAGTAATAAAATTCAAATCGCACAATAACAGCTGGTTTAGTCTGACCTTGATCAAGTATGCTGACCTCTATGTATCTGGGTCTACTGTAAAACATCCAACCCTATTATGACTGATTGTTAGTGCAAGTCTATTATATTTTTTAACCAATGAAATCAACTTAAAGGTGCATATCTTCCAGAAGGCTTGCCGACAATGTAAGTTATTAAGCAGATATCCCATAGTTGGTATAAATCACAAAACAAGTAAAAAAATTACAATTAGGGGGCAGTATATTATTATTAACAAAGGTGCCTTGTCATAAACTAGTGTGTTACCTGAATATGCCGCAAGTTCTTAGACTTAGAAAAAAAAAAACACACACACACACACACACACACTTACTTACAAGTCAGGGCTTTCTCCAGTGCTCTTCAAACAGACGTGATTTTCTTTCTGCACATAATTGTTTCATTCCGTATATACAGTATTTACTTTGGAAACATTTTGTATTTCCTCTTTTGTAATTTGCATACGGCCAGTACCTGAAATTGAACCTTAATGACAACCACTTCCCGATTTATAAAATCAAGGCAAAATTAAAGTGTCTCGTTTGGCTAGGTAAGATTTATTGAGACTAATGAGTATGGAGGATGCATAGAGAAGTGTGGAGACTAGGTGGGGTTCTAGCAATAATGATTTTGGTACTGTTGGAAAGGTATTTTCTGCATCTGTATAGAGTTCCAAGTTTTTTCTGGACTTTTTTATTGTTTGGGCAACATGTAGGTCAAACATCATGTTTTGAGCTATTGTAACACCTAGAAATTTGGTATGGGGAACTGGTGTAATACGGGTACTGTTGCTAGAAGTTATTATGAATGGAGAGTTTGGAACTGTGGCTTTGGTGGGATGGAATAGCATTAGCTTAGTTTTGTTTGGATTAAGTATGAGTTGTGCATCTAACAGCCATGTTTCAACTTATGTAAAGGATTCTTGCATTATTTTTAGAAGTTCTTGGAATGTTGGGACAGAACAGATTACGGCTGAATCGTCTTGACTATTGGACCAGTGTAGCATCTAGGGTGGCAGTATGAAGATTGTTGGTGAATAATTTGAAGAGAAGGGTACCAAGGATGGAGCCTTGTGGAACACTTAAAGTAGCGGATAAAAGAGGGAATATTTTGCCATTGTACAGCTTGTCTATGACCAGATGAGCAGTTCTTGAACCATGCAAGAGTGGAGTAGCTTAGTTTGAGATTAGCTAATACAGTTAACATTATTATTATTATGAAAGACAGTATCAAAAGCTTTAGAGAGGTCAAGAAAGACAGAAGATACAAGGTTGCCTTCATTCCAATGGTGACTAAATGTGTTAGAGAAGCTAATAAGGGCTGTGGTAGTGCTGTGATAAGGGTGGAATCCATGCTGGGTATTTGAAAGAGGTTTGTTGGATAAGAAGTGGTGTAGGATTTGAGTATGCACGCACTGTTCAAGGATTTTTGATAACGGTGATAGGATGGCAATGGGCCGGTAATCTGATAGTTCAACTGAGTTATAGTGGCATTATGTGCATTATTTTCCAGAGAGACGGAATATGTTGTTTTGAGATGGAGCGAATGATTAGTAAACAGACTGTGTATGATATGGCATCAGCTGCAATTTTAAGGTATTCAGCAGGCAGTTTGTCTGCTGCAAATGTAAGTATAAGTTTCTTAAGATATTTACATACGGTGCTTGTTGGGACTGGTTGTAGGGAAAAGAGGTTGTTTTCATGGGTTGAGGAGAGATTAGGTGGTGGTGTTGGGTAGTTAGTGCTGGTGAGGGCAGTTATGGATTCAGTGAAATATTTGTTGAACTGGGTGGAGATATTGTCAATGGAGTGAGTGGTGGAAGGGGGGGATGTGCTGGTTTGGCTTGGTTGCAGAATTTTATTAACATGAGTCCAGAACTTTTGTGGGTTCTTTTTGTGTTTTGATTGTATGTCAGTATATATATTTTTTCATGTTTGATATGCTTTTTACATTTCTTTCTTAGTTCATGGTATTTTTGTTGATTTGTTACAGTTTTGTTATGGGCCCGGGTTTCTCAGGCTTTATCTCTTTCTTTTAGAAGTGACCTTGTTTGTTTGGTAAGCCAGGGGGCATAATTAGACTTTATTCTTACTGTTCTTATGGGGGCCATGTTACTTAGGATACTTAGGAAGGAGGTGTTGAAATATTCTACTGCAGTGTCTAGGAGGAGGAATTTCAATGGATTCCAATTGCACAGTTTGAGGGTGGACACAAAGTCTTGAGATATGAAGTTATTTGTACATTGAATTTGTCAGTAAGAGGATGTTTTTACTGGGTTAACATGATATTGGACATCAAATGTTGAGAGGTGGTCACTGAGAGAGTCTGGGAGGGTACCAGAGTGATATGATACTACAGATCGGTTAGTAAGGATCCAACCAAGGATGGACTCCTTTTTTGAAGCCTTGTCAATCCCAGTAGTAGTTGTTTGGATTAGTTCAGTGAAGCCATGGAAGTTAATATGATCAGTAGGGTATGGTGAGTTACAGCAGGACCAACTGGCCAATTGATATGATATTGAAATCACCCAGTATGACAGTTACCTGGGGGAGAGTTTTTGCTGTCCATTGTAGGATGGATTCTAGTGTGTTAATACTCTTGCCGGGGAATATAAGATCTGATTATGTTTAGGTTCTTTTTTGAGTTGAGTTTAATGCTGGTGAACAGAACTTTCGCATTACTGAAAGTTGGAGGGTTGCGGTCAATGATTTCCAGTGTAAGGTTATTTTTGAATAGTAAAGCAAGCCCTCAGCCTCTTTTGTTTTTTCTGTCTTGCCTGTATATATTGTACTCTGGGGAAACTATTTAACTGTCTCTAATTTCTGGTTTAAACCAGGTCTCAGTGTTGACAACTATATCTGGAGATTATACTGAAAGGGTGGTGTTGTAATTCTTGTATTTTATTCAGGATGCTTCTTATGTTTAGATTTATTATGAAGAAATCAGTTGCTTTCCTGGGGAGGTTTAGTATGTTCTGTTGTTGGGTGGTGGGTGCAGTAGGGTTGCTTATAGGGCTGGGGTTAGGGTAGATATCTCCACTAAGAACCGGTTGGGATGTTATCAGGAAGATTACTTTTAGGTATTTAGATATGAATTTGTTCTACTGTATGGATATATGTGTGTATGATAGTTGAGGGAGTAGTTTAAATGTGGCTAGATTGGTATGAGAACAGTCAAAGACAGTTGGGGATATAATGAGTACGGTGGATTTTAGAAGGGAGTGGATGGGATACAGGGGAGAGTAGGATTCTGATATGATGTGGAGATCAATATTGTAAGAGGTTTGCTGGTCTATAAAAGTAAGAGCTAGGGTGATTGTGTAGTGTAAGGTTAGCATCTTATCCTATGTAAGGTGTTTTTATTTTGTATTTATTTATTTTTGAGTAAATTGAGAAGGGGGGTGGGTACTGTACTAAGGTGCTTAGGTTATGATTTAATAACAATGGAAGGGGGTGTTTAATTATGTTATGTGTGGTAGGGGAGTTTAAGTATCTAAGGTATTTAAGCAGGGCATCTAATGGGTATGTGTGTGTACTGGGATTAGGTTTTAGTGGCTGTGGTAGTTTTTTTTGAATAGGGGAGTGGAGAGGTAACTAGGTTATGATTGGTTATTTGAGATTGGGGGGACTAGCTTGTTTAAGATAAATGTAGGAGCAGTGGGCGTGGGTGAGAATTAGGGGGAGGTTAGGGGAGTGGAGAGAGCCAGAGTGGAGTGAGGGTGAATGGAGCGGGAAGAGCTTGGCCAGAAGACTGCGCTGTAACAAAAAACTAACAGCAACCTTATTTAGGCAGATATGATATGAATGGTTGCTTTTATCAGTAACTGGTCTCAATCAGTAAAGTATTCCCACACCTTATGTTCCTACAGGGTGAAAGCAAGAACTATATGGTAGGGCTTTAGCTGAAGGAATGGGGGGAGAGAGAGAGAGACACTATTTTATAGCTGATATGGGAATACTGAGGAATGGTCAATAAGGAGAGCTGAATTCTGCAACTTGGTGAAGGCTACCACCTTGAAAGTAGTGCGTAGTACAAATGTTTATAGACCGACATAGTTTTAGAAGAGACTCCTATCCTATCAGATATAGTTTAGTTTTAGGAGAGAGGGGAACACTGGGAATCCCTCCCGGCTGAAGGTTGGATTTAGCAGTCTTAAAAATGTTTCACAAGAACAAAAGGTTTTTGGAATGAATTGGTAAGAGGAAGTGTGTATGGATATGCATTTGACAAAGTTAAGCAGTGTGCACTTGGCTATGCAGTCAACAGGGTTAAGAAGTAAGCTTACAAACAAAGTGTGCAGAAGGGAGAATTAAGGAGTGCACCTGGCAAAGTAAAGGCTTTTATTTTTTTTTGGGGGGGGTGGGGAGGAAGTCCTCTGAACAGAATGACCATACGCAGGAGGTCTGTACCTCTTCTTCTTTCTACACCACTATACACTAAACAACTTCCTCCTCAGACTACAGCAGACAAATTGGGCTCACACATGGCAGAGCATTCAACCATCTCCAGGGGTGTGGACAGTAAGGCATCCTAACCCTTTATCATCTGCTTCTAACCTCCAGGATTCCACTCTATAGTGTACAGGGATAAAGCCCTAAATGTGGCTCAGGTGACCTAAGATTCATGAGTGATCCACCAGTGAAGAAATCAATATGGGAGGATAGGAGTGAAATGCCAGTTTAAATTAGCAGTGAATAATGGGAATTCTTAAATTAAAATTTGTATAACACGGAAAGGCTAACAAGACAGCAGATTTACAACGGACTGCATATAAAAGATGTTGTCACATAAACAGAATAAAACAGGCATTAGTAAACTGATAGAAAGATTTAATCTGTGGCTTAGATTTAACAAAATGTCCACTGGAAAGAAAATCAACATACTACAACAAAGATAGAAACAAACATTAGCATACTTATTTCAGATGACTTACAAGTAGCAATTGACTTACTGTGGTTAGAAAAACTGGGAAAATTCTGAAATGCAGAGAGAGAGGCATTACTAGTAGAAAGACAGTTACTGTTTATTTGTAACAATACTCCGTTCTGAAAAACATCTGCAATTACAGAGACCTTCTCTACTAGAATATTAACTACACTGAAGCTGCTCAGAGAAGTCCCGCAAAATGGCACAAGGTCTGTGCCAAAAACCTTAACAGCAAAGTTTGTTATTGTTTTGCATGGACCACTGTCTGCTGAATCTCACTTACCCAAGCCAATTGTTTCACTCTCAGAGATGGTATCTATACACAGGTCACTGCAGCATTGTTGAGAAATGAACCCCTATGTCAGAGGGGTAAGAAAGAAAAAAAAGTGTTTATCAGAACTTAATAGTTTCACAGCCAAGAAACAGCAGGACAGGTGAAGTGTGATTTGCATTACCATTCACTCTTTAAAATGTCTTAATGAAATAATAAACTTTAGCAGGCTGCACCTCACCTTTCTTCAAGAAAACAGCATAATTTTATTTATTTAGTTAGTCAGCTACTCATTCCACTCTTGCTAACCTCAAGTCCTTGGATTCCACCCATTAGTGACCTCCTTATTCCTTCCATTCATGAAAAGTCTGGGTAGCACACAGTAAGGTGGGTCTGAATTTACATGTGCCCTGCCCCTACATGGCTAGTTTTCCCTTCTACTGGGAACCAACATGCAATTACAGCTTACTTTGATATAAGCTCACTTGCTGCAACCCCCTCACTCAGACAGTGAAAGATATCAAACTATTCCCCCTTCCCTTGCCCCAGGAAAGGGAAACTCATATTCTACCTCCTGGCATTATGGTAGCACCAGCTCTGAATATGTGAGTTCTCTTCTGCATCAATGGGCCTGCATAATGGGGCATATTTTGAAAACGAGGAAAACCACTTTTGGAAGAAGTTAACAAGCTTCTACTTCAGTGAAAGGGTTAAAGAAATGACCTCTGAGAGAAAATGGTAGATTCAGCAAATGAAAGAATTAACGGTGGCATAGGGCAAGAGGATAATCAGTTTACAAGTGTGACTACAATGGCAGCTTTTCAATGAGCAAACCAAAGACCAATGAGTCCATCCAAGTTTCTAATGAGAGTTTTACTTGGCAGTACTGAATGATGTGTGGAACTCAATGTCTCCTGCTTAGTAGCCAAACTGCATTCTTTTTCATCCAGTCATCTATCATTACAGCTAATAGCAGCTGCCGTCCTCCCCCTAGTCTCCAAAGCTGAGCAGAACAATGCTAAACTGAGAGAAGACGCATTATCAATTAACTACAAAAACACAGTCGGCACTACTGCCCTAAAGAAAACCTAATTAAAAAGTTAAAATACATAAAAGAGTTTTTTTTTTTTTCTTTTAGGAGTGTATTTTTTTCAGCAGAGAGAACAAAGCACAGTACAGCCACTAAACTACCATTAAACTCTACATTTTTGTTGAACAGTCCTCTGGTCATTTTACATACACACACACATGTACAGATATACTTTATCCTAACAAAAGAGTAAGATATGTAGATGTAAGTACAGCAGAAATGCATCTGAGCAAGTGTACAAGGCAAAACACGTTATCAAATCTGTACCAGTAACAGTATCATCACAAATGTGTAGCTACCCTACTAGAATCAAGTTCAAGAATTCATTCAAATGTCTGTCATTTAAGCGACTTCAAAGTGTACAGTCACACTTAAATGTACTGTGACATCTGATAGCTTAAGTTCTGCAATGCTTTTCAGCAACTACGAGTTATATTTAATGTAGATCGTTTAAAAAAATCAGAAACTTTTCAAATAAAATACACCCACATAATTTTTTGGCTTTTGGTAACATCATTGGAGGGCTAGAATATACACACCTCCACAGACATTAATGGATATGACCTTGCACATGCACAACGGTACATCCATTAAAGTCTATACATATGTTCACATGGTAGCCTTCTTGTGAGGACGCCAATAACAAAGGTAAAACTGAATTTTTCAGAGGTTTTACTCAAAACATCAGCAGAATATATTTGAACAGATGTACACAAGACAAGAATGTTTTGCCATCCTTGATGCAACAAAGTTCATCAATAGCCATATTTATGAAGACACAATACGACTTTCATTTCATTTTTTTCCCTTTTCTCCACTATGGTGTGACAGTAAAGTTGGCATATATAATTTTGGGGGATATGGGGAGCTTAGCCTCTACATCAGGGAGTGCAGGAAGGCTTGTCCCCCATGCAAAACATTTTTTTTTCTATTTTTAGTGCTTTTTGACTCACTGTTTTCAAAACTGCATTTATGTAAACAATAAGCAGAAAAGGTATCTTTGACAGCTTGCAAGTAAATATTTTTTCCTTTCTATTAATGAATATGTGTGCCTATATGTTAAGTGATAATTTAATAAAGGTGTTTAGAAAAAAATAATGAATTTCAACTTGTTTCTCCTATGCTTAGGGGGTAAAGAGTAAACAACTGGCATATTTCACATCTAGATATATTACTTTCTTCAGTCAAGCAATGCCAATGTCTGTCTTGAGGAGGAAGTTTGTTGCTACCTTTCCATTTTTTAAAATTTATTCTCCATTTATAATGAAAAATAACAATATCAACAAAAATGATGCCCAGTAACTAACGACCAGCAAAATATTAGAAAAAGAAACAAATATGCTCCAACTGACTGCAATTCAGTGCCAAGTGGCTAAGAAATGAAAATTAAAAGGATAAACTTACAGTACTTGTGCAGGGATTAAAAAAAACCCTTCATGTAATAAATTAAATTCTGGGGCCATTCTCAGGTGTGTTTGCTTTTTAGTTCAGCAAAATAGATTTGAACAGGGAGGTCTTGTCACACAGCATTATGGGCAAAAGGGAGGGAAGGGGATGGCTGGCTGCATTTGAACGTTCTGGATTCTAATCTGCATAAAGCGTGGCAGCACTAACCCTGCTATTAATAAAGATGGACCTCCTCATACCAGATCCTGGATTCCTTTTAAGGATGACCCAGGAAAATAAAAGATGGCAAACATCAAATCCAATAAAGAACAGAGCATTTTCATAGATGATCTCTGAAGAATATATAGTAATTAAATATTTAAAAGGAAATTAACATTACAGGACATGTATCGTAAATTACCCAGTTCTCAGTAGTCTGAGTACATCTTGTGTCTCAGCCTTTTCATTTTATTACTGACAATATGAATACAGAAACTGTACACATAAATTAAAATGTAGCACATGGAGCCCCACAATTACACTTGAGTATCAGGAAAATGACACTTGTTAAGCACAAACTAAGCATCAATATGATCAAGTTTCATGATAGGGATGAACAGGGGATAGTGTCAGTCTGCAAAGAACAACAGCAGAAGTTAAACCAATTTTTAAAAGACTTTAGAACTTCACTCTGCCAATGTGTGGCAAAATGGAGTACTTTGACAGCTTTTAAAGTTCTTTGCTCTTCAGATGAATGCTTTCTTTCTGACTGTTGATGGCCCTTGCATGCTTTACTGACTTTTAAAGGCTCTGAAGACCAGTGAAGTTCCTACACTTTTTCTTTACTGTAATTGGTAGTATATGGAGCAGATAAAGTTCCATGCCCCACAAAGAATTATAATCAGTTCTAAGCAATCATATCCCTTTGTTGTGTGTTCTCGACATGGATGCTAAGGTTCACCTTTTATTTTATTTATTTACTGAAATTTGATTACCGGGAAAGTCCGACTGGGTAGGTGCCCATTTTCAACGCAGGCTTGAGGAGAAAAGCTCTAAAGTATTACAAAAACATTTAAAAAAATAATTGCACAAGCTTCCAAACTAATACAAAAATAATACAAAACATCTTCAGTTTAAACAATTATACCAAATTAGACAAAATAAACAACATTGGTTAACATCAATTATAACCTATATAACAATCCTGTCTTTCGGCTTTTCCCGGTTAGAGGTCGCCACAGCGGAACTCCGGTCCGTTAATGATTGGTAGTGGATTTTTACGTACCGGGTTACCAGCCCTGATGCATAACCTTTCACGTATGCCTCCACACAGAGGACGCTCTAGCTGAGAATCGAACGGGACAACGTCTTGCTATGAGGCGACAACGCTACCGCAGCACAACCACCGCAGTTCCATAATCTATATAACAATAACTTTTATATTTATAGACATTTTAGCAAGTTTATAGAAGAAATTAAAGGTAAGTTAGTTATAATATGAACAGGAATTGAAATGCAAAGTGAGCAAAAAAAAAAAAATAACAGGGTTATGGCGCATTTATACAGAGAGTCAGAACAGAAACAAATTCAAGTTAGGAAGTAAGCAAAAAAGAGAGAGTAATGAGGTGTAAGGTATGAATAAGTACTTGTTCATATTTAGGGATATAGTTTATCTTGGGGTTGAACAAGAACAGAGCCAGATTTTGGTTAGGAAGTCTTTCAGAATGGTTTTAAAGGACTGGAGGGAAGGAACTGACCTGATAAACATAGTTAAGGAGTTCCAGGCCTTAGCAACATGGAGTGAGTACAGACCATGCCCAGCAGATTTGATAGGTTTATGAACAAACAGAATTTTCTGGTCATGGGATCATAATGACAGAGTGGGAACATGGTTGTGTAAAATGGCATTTAGTGCCGGACAAGCATATGAATGCTGGCCAATTTCATTTTTTGAATTTCATTCTCATGATGAATTTCCAGGCATTCAGGAACACCTGACAACTTAGTTATGATCTGAGATCTGACCATAATCCTCCATATGAAGCAGCATAAATTGCAAAGGATAAAGCTAGAGAAAATTCAGATAATTCCCAGCAAACCACCATATGTACAGATGCTGTTCAAGTTATCTGTGTATACATTCCAATGAAACAAAAGTAGCCTAAAGTAGATGACAGGCTCTGTGGTGCACAACGGATGGAGTCCTGACAGAGAACCAGGTGACAAGGGCTCGATTAGCAGTCCCAACATTGTAGAAGCCAGGCTGAGAGGGGCAGCAATGAAGGAACCTGTCCTACTTGCCTCTCCTGGTAGGTGGGGAGTGTTACATATACTCACACTCAGTCAGAGTTGGCAAGACTAGGGGAAACCACCACCTGTGTTTTGTGGGGGAGCGGAAAAGGTGATTGGAGGGAATACCTATTTCACGAAACTGAGAGGACGTCTTCAGCGGTCAGCTCATTGCACACCCTTAATCAGCTCTTAGTCATGTACAGGACAGTAAAACAGAAAAAAAACAAAACTCAAACCACCTCTTTTGGCTGTCTTAATTAAGGTCCCACCCAAAGATGCAGGCAAAGCTGGAGGGAGGGGGCAAAATAAAAGTAGTTGAACGTAGTCGGCCCTAAGCAAGCTCTGTGGAAAGCAAGGCAACTACTATCATGCACTTGGTACAAATGTTGTAATACATCTCAGGTGACTGGTTTATGAACAAAAGGATCAGTGTGTTAGTGAAAGAAGTGGAGACTGTCTCATTATCGACAGAGACAAAGCCATTAAAAGTCTGCAAAACTGGAATGGGTAACCAAGATTAAAAACAAGCTAAATCATAAAAATATAATATTATTCCTAGGCTTCCTAAACTTTAACAGTGGAAACTAAAATGTAATAAATGCCATACAAGCAATAATGTGCTGGACTGCTATCATCTATTACCCAAACAAGTCTAGCCAGGACGGTCAAGAAGTTCTAGGATACTATTAACTTCTGCATTGATGAACACAGAGTGGTAAGTTGCTCTACTCCGGTAAAGTCAGCCAAACAACTTTGCTGGAAACACAAAATTAGTAAGATAAAAAGCAGAAAAAAAGAGATGATACTTAACTTTCAAAAATTGCCTTAGGCAAAAAAAAAAATCTACATTAAATGAACAGTGAAAGTGTTTACTCTTCATGTTATATCTTCCTGAACTATAACTTTTGCTTGGTCTCAAAGGATGAGCTCAATAATGAGGTAATATTTAATTACATCAGAAAACTGCACACACGTAAATTTAACATTTTATAAGTATGCAATAATCACATAGCCACAGGACACAATGAACCTGCTTGTAGAAAAATGAGTGTAGACTTCACAACAAGCAAAGAAATGTGTCACAGTACTACAGAGACTAAGGGAAACATCCCATGAAGACGTAACTGCTAACACAAGTAAAACGAAAAAAGTTCCAAAGCACATTGCAACAGATCTGGCAGTTTCTTACACACAAGCAAGGAAAACCTGAATAACCTCCTATCAAAGTCTTTCGGCTTTTCCCGGTTAGGGGTCGCCACAGTGGAACTTCGGTCCGCTAATGATTAGCAGTGGATTTTTACAGTACCAAGTTGTCAGCTCGACACCCAACCTTCAAAGAAGGCACAACCATTCACCCATGCACCTACTTGCAAGTCTTTAGACGTCACTCAACTGCGGGGAGGACATGCAGACTACACAGAAGACGCTCCAGCCGAGAAATCGAACGGGAGAACCTCTTGCTATGAGGCGACAACGCTAAACGCTGCACCACCATGGCCTATCAAATATGTAAAATAAAACATCACCATGTAGACATATCCCTGAAAGTTTGTGTGTGTGTGTGTGTGTGTGTGTGTGTGTGTGTGTGTGTGTGTGTGGGTGGGGGGAGGTCATCACACTACACCTATCAGTTTCTGTGTAACTTAAAGAAAGTAATACAGTGGCTTATCCAGTGGAACTCAGGAGTCCTTGATATGTTAGTTACAAAATAGTGAAGCATGTTTATCCACTGAAGGAAATCTCAACTTACTTTTCTTTTTTGTAGGTGGGCAAACCAAATGCATCCTCAGCACCACATGTATGGAAACTCACAAATTAGTCAGCTGTCATTAACATCAATATCTGTTTAGTTGACACAATTTGGTCAACTAAATAGATGGTCAAAAAGTGTGCCACAGCAAACAATCCCCAACGCTGGGGAATATGCCCTTTCCATGGTATCGTTTGATATCACAGTTAGTATATATACAATCAGTGGTGGGAGTATTTTTTTTTAACTTTTCTGTAGTTTTATTTGCATGCTGTGGGGTTATTCCTCACCCATGCATAATGATGTGTCAGTGCTTGCACTGTCAACATTACTGACCTTGAGATTTGGGTATTTCGATTAAATAACTATACACACTTCTGAGTTGCACAAAAGTGGAGTAAATGGTAAACTCCACTGGTGCTGAAAATGGCAATGGCTTTCAGCAAATTTAGTTTGTAGCACTGGCATTCTGTTTGTTTAATTTAACTGTGGAGGCTGCCCACTAAAATGTGCTAGCCTGTGTAACTAATTTATCACCGTTTCTGCATTTTCTGTGTGTTTCTACCAAAAAAACAAAAAAATAATCCTTGTTTTCCCGCCTTCCTCGACTAGTTTAGACCAGTTTACAGGCATTGCTGTATTCTGGGCTGTGGTGTAGTTCCTGTGTTGTCTATTACCTTACTTGGATAGAAGGAAGTTTCTTTGCTCACCAGTGGGAGTGGGGAGCCTTGAGCAGCCTACCTGTCCTTGGGGGAAGTGACCTCAGCACAAGAATCTGTAGTAATTGGTTGTTTTGGACCATTTCTAGCTCTTTTGTAGTTCACTGTTTAAAATTCGTGTTTGCACCGCAGCGCCGGTTAAACTTTTTCTGGCTCCGCCAAGTCTGCTCTTCAAATTTTCCCTTAAGGAAGCTCTACTCTTAGTATAACCAGACTACTCACTGTATTATAAGCCTAGCACTTGTTCTCAATACTTCTCTGGTAAGTAAGCACTCTCGTACTAAGTAAAGCACTACATCTACTTACCACCCCTGTGAATATCCACTTCCCTTAAAGGTATACCACTCCCTTATACTGTTCTAGCATGTTGAGTGGTAGATTACTGGCGTCGTCTCCAGTTCAGCTGGTCAATCTGGGTATCTTGAGACAATGCTACAATTGTCTCATGTACACAGACAACCCTCTCCTCCTCCCAACAAACACAAATATATGTGAGAGATGCAACTATATAGCCAAACTGGAGGCTGAACTCTCTCCACTCAGGGCTGGCATGACCAGACAGGAGGAGATGGCAACCACACACACAACAATCCCAGTCCCACATAGACCTACCACAACTGCAAACCAAACACATAAAAACACAAAGACATACTCGGAGGCTCTAATAAAAAACTTATCAAAACAACAGAGGCTCCCAAAGCAGACATCCAAAAATCCACCACCTCAAAACAAAACACATGCAACACATACTTCAATAAATCAGTGTGTCGACCAATCGCAGCCCTTAAGGCCAAACACCTTGCCTGATACACTAGTTAAAATTGCTGGAGCAATGTCAGACTCAAAAGCCAGTCACAAGTGGTGTCCCACAGGGATCTGTCCTGGGACCCCTCTTGTTCGGCATTTATTTCTCAGATGTTAAAGCAAACATGGGAGGGCTGTGGCTGACAAAGTTTGCAGATGACTGCAAACTAGGCGCCATAGTCGATACACCAGCAGACACACACATCCTACAAAAAGGCCTCACTGAAATGGACAACTGGTGCCGTAGTCACGGCCTTAAACTAAATGCCAAAAATGTATAGTCATCCCTTTTGGAAAAAACAAAGTACCCACAAACTATCACATAGACAGCAACCCACTGAGCACGGAAAAAGTAATCAGAGACCTAGGGACCCAAGTAGACAGCGACCTCTCATTTGACACCCACGTTGCCAAAGTGGTTAGAAAAACATTCTACCTTGCACACCTCATCATGAAGGGATTCACATCCAGATCCAAGGATGTCATTGTACCCCTATATTTCTCCCTCATCAGACCCATGATTGAGTACAATGCCCCATTTGGTATGTACCTCACCCGGCATTTGCAACAGCTGGAGAGACCACAAAAGTACCTCACCAAAAGGATCAAGGGTCTCCAACATATGTCTTATTCTGCCAGACTAAAGAAACTTCAGCTCTATTCAGTAGCATACCACCTGCTCAGAGGTGATCTCTGCCTGACGTACAAGGCCATGTCCAATCAGGATCTGATGGACATGCTCCACCTCAAAAATCCAAATCCATCAGGACCACGAGAGCTAAAGACTTAAACCTCGGCACAAGTATGAACAGGACATGCTGGAGGGATAGATTCATAACCCAGAGGCTTCCCATGCTTTGGAACAGGATCCCAGTTCAGTATTAGGCAGAGCCCTCACTGACTCTCTTCAAGAGAAATCTTGATGAGTGGATGGGAGATCGTAAGTTTACCCCAGGGGTCACATCTGTGTCACTGCTAGACAGGGGCACAGTAAACTAATTCTATTATATAAGGGGACCTTCATTGTGTCACTACTAGACAGAGGCACAGTATTCTAGATTTATTCTGTACATTTTTCTACCATTTCATGGGGTGGCAAAAGCCACATCACTATGGCTAGGCTTACAAATGCCCCAGGGCAGATAGCCTAGTACTATACTATGAAACTATGAATGCTCTAACAACTGACAGGCTTCCAAAACTGTTAGATTTGTTAAGAGGGAAATCTTACTTTGAATTTTGTAGCTTTTTTTTAAGATGTAACAGCAGCACTGATGAAAGGTTGACCGTGTATATTGCTTATGTTGACCTTGCTAAGGCACAGAACACTGTTCCAAACAAGGGAATAAATGAAAATTTAACAGTAGGTATGAGATGTCAATCGGCACAATTAAATAGGTAAAAAAAAAAAGTTATGTACTCACCATAACATTCCATCTATGTTGTCTTCCTCATTCCTTCTCCATCTGTGGGTTTCAGATCCTTTCCAAAATCTTAGGCTCTGAAGCTTGAGCACCTGCCCTACCCACAATGCCTCATTCCTCCCGGATTACCTCAGATCGAGTTTGCTGCTACCACATTTGCCAACCATAAACTAAGTAGGTAATTATAACTACTACTGAAAACTATTAAAACAGAAAAAAAGGAAAGAACAGGAGCTCAAGGAACAGAGATTCCTATAAACACATCTGTCAGGTCATACTCCAGGGGACAAGGGGAAGGAGGGAGGGAAGGTTAAGGAAGAATGAGGAAGACAACATAGATGGAATGTTATGTTAAGTACATAACTTCTTTATCTGATGTTGTCTTCTCATTCTTCCTCGATCTGTGGGGGACAGCGTCCACAGCTTCAACAAAATCTTGGATGGCCTTCATGGAAGGATATTCTGGAGCACTGCAGAACTAAAAGCAGCTCTACTTCTGGACACTATGCTCAGTTTGTTGTGGGAAATAAAAGTGTGAGAATTAGATCAGGAGGCAGCTGAGCAAATGTCATCAATTGAAACTTTGGCCCAAAAAGGTTGAGAAGTTGACATAGATCTAATCGAGTGAGCCTTAACTCGTTGAGGTAAAGGAACACCTTTGGAGTCGTAGACAAATGAGATGTAGTCCCTTAACCTTTTAGCGAAGTAACTGGTTTGCCCTTTTTCGCATCTGAAAGGCATATGAAAAATTGGTGAGATTTCCTGGAAGATTTAGTTCTGTCCAGATAAAAACTTAACTGTCTATGGGCATCCAACAGATGAAGTGTGTGTTCTCTTTTGTTTTGGAAATGAAGAAAAAAGATCAGTAGAGTGATCAATTGGGTTATAGTGTTCTCAGTCACCACTTTGGTAAGAAAGGATTGATTAGTACATAAAGTGACTCTGTCTTTGTGTAACATTAAGTATGGAGGTTTAGAAGGCAGAGCTTGCAATTAAGACACTCATCTAGCAGATGTGATGGCCATCAGAAAAACGGACCTCCAAGATAAGAATTTTAAATCTACTACGGCTGAGGGCTCAAAAGGAGGAAGACCCAGGGCCTGCAAAACCATATAAGATCCCACAGGGGTGTTGGATCTTTGACAGGAGGGTGAAGGGTGAAGGGTGAAGAAGGAATGTCCCTCTAAGAAAAGCCCTGCGCAATCTAGATGAGGCTAAAGAAGACACATTTTCTCTTAAATGAAAATATGAAATAGCTGCCAAATGCACTTTAACAGTGGAATGACTGCCCCCCCTCATGGAAAATATGAGCTTAAAGTTCTAGAACTGCCGGAACAGGGGCAGTAAAGGGATCCAAATTCTGCTGTGTCGCCCAAATGGAGAACCTCTTCTATTTGCTCTTGCAAATGCGTCTCGTGGAGGATTTGTGAGATGAGATCAGAATATTACAAACTGGGGATGACAGCCTGGCAGATCTAGCCATCATTGGAAATGGAGAAACCATGCAGTTAGTTTCAGACTTGGGAGATCAGGGTGAACTTGCCTTGATGGATGGGACAGTAGATCCGGATGTGGTTCGAGAGTCCACGGACGGCAAACTAGGTGAGACCAAAGAAAGGTAAACCAGATTTGCCGAGGCGAAAAGGGGGCAATGAGGATCATTTTGCTTTTCAACTGAGAGGATTTCTGAAGAAACTTGAGGATTAAGGGGAGAGGGGGAAGGCATAAAGCAATCTGGGGGGACCAAGCATGGACCAGAGCATCCCTGGATGACTGTCCCGGAGAGGAACCAAGGCGAAGAACCTGCTGCACTTATTGTTGTGGGGAGAGGCAAAGAGCAAGGTTAACCCCACTTGCAGAAGATCATGTTGGCCACTGATTCGTTCAAGGACCACTCGTGAGGCATCAGTAGAACTCTGCTGAGCCTGTCTGCTAGAATGTTGCACTCCCCTAGAATTTGCACTGCAATTAGAAAGCAGTTGCTAGAGATCATCCACTGCCACACTTTCATTGCTTCTGGGCACATGGGGTAGGATCTGGTTCTCACTTGTTTGTTGATGTACCAAACTACCGACATATTGTCCGTTTGTATTGTAACTGTCCCTGGAGGCAGGAAGTTGTGAAGGCCCTGCAATGCCAAAAGACTGCTCTCATCTCCAAGACACTGATATGCAGGCTGGTCTCCTGTGACGTCAATGTGCCTTGGACTGCCTGACCAAGGAAATGTCCCCATCCATGGTCAACGTGGCATTTGGGGGAGGAATAACAAAGGTGGGTCCTTGAAGAACCTCCAGGGAGTGAAGCCACCAGAGGACAGAATCCATGCAAACTCAAGATAGCTTGACTGGACAGCTGAGGGGTAGATGAAGAAGAGACCACTGGACAGTTAAGGTCCATTGTAGAATTCTCATATGTAGGTGTGCTGTGGGTAACAGAGTAATGGTGGCCGCCATGGAACCCAGGACCCCGAGTACTAATTTGGCTGGAGGGGCTGGGACTTCCAAAATCTGTCTGACATGTAGTTTAAGATACGTAACCCTGTCTGAGTTAGGAAAACCAAGGACTTTGATGTATCCAAACTAGCTCCTATGAAATCTATGCAATGGACTGGTTGAAACTGGGATTTCTCCAGGCTGATTGTTATAACCAAAGTAGGAGCTATCTGTAACAGGTAGTTCCTGGCTTGGATGAGTAGATGCCTGGTTGATGCAGTTAGGCACCAGTCATCCAGGTATGGAAAAACATGGGATCCTTACAGTCTGAGATGAGCTGCGACTACCGCCATGCATTTGGTGAACACCCTTAGAGCTGAGGTGAGACCAAAGGGAAGCACTCTGAACTGGTAATGACTGGCTCCCAGTCTGAAGCGTAGGTACCTTCTGGAGCACCTGTCCATCTTGACATGGTAGTACGCATCCTTCAGGTCCACTGAACACATCCAGTCATCTATTTTCAAAAGAGGTAGAATGGACTGGATTGTGACCATCCTGGACTTTATACTTGTTACTGACGTGTTCAGGGATGTCAGATCCAAAATGGACCTGAGGTTCCCTGTCTTTTTTGGTACTAAAAAGAACTTTGAGTAAACACCTGATACACACTCATCTGGCAGGGCCTTCTGGATGACTCTTTCCTGAAACAGCTTTGAGATTTCTAACTCCACTGCCTCTCTCTGGTTGAGTGGGACATCTGGGACAGAAGTCTTTGGTTTAGGGAATTTTGAAAAGGGAATTGAGTATACTGTTATGATCCTTTACAAACACTGATTGTTTGGGATGGCCAGCCAGGTGTCTGGGTGTAAGCATAAGCTCTCCTGACAGCCTCCAGAGAAGGACACTTGGGCAACCCCTCAGGAGCACTGAAAGGGTCTGTCCGAGAAGGAATCATGAGACCCTTGAATCTGCAGACGCCCTCTGTCACATGGGTGGCGTCTATCATTGCAATCACTTCCCCCTCTGCCTCTGGGGGAATATTCTCCCTACTACTGCTGAAAAGCACTCAGAGATTTTCTGAACCACATCCCCCCTCCAGTGATTCCTGGAGGAGGCTCTCTGGGGGGGGGGATTTATCCCAATGGCAGTCACAGTCTTTCCATCCTTCTCGCTATGGAAGGGTATCTCTCTGACAGTGGGGCCAAACAAGAACAATATGTCAAAGACAGCACTGACAAAGGACACCTTGAAGGGTTCCACAAAATCACACAGCCGCATCCATACATGACACCTAATGGCAATGCCAGAATCAGCGGCCACAGAGGTACCCTCCACCACATGGGAGATTAACCTCATGGATGCATTCAATATACATTGTAGAGTGGTCAATTTGGAGGAGAAGGATTTCCTTTCCTCATCAGACTGGACACTGGGATCGAGCTAGAGAGTTCTTTAAGTCCCTCTGTAGCCTGGTAAAATGGTAAAGGCAGTTTAAGGCTCGTAGTGCAAAGGTAGACGAAGCATAAACTCTCTTGCCAAATCTGTTTATCTCCCTAGACTCCCTGTTAGGGGGATGGACACAGGAGCTTTCCTGGGCTAGCTCCTGCTTGGTGGCTGCTGCAACAACCATGACATCTACTGGGATACCCTTAGTCCAATGGGGTCTGTCTGAAGGAGTAGTGAGGCTTTTGTCTGCTTGCTCAGCTATCGGCTTTACAGTGTCCAGATCCTTCCCAACCCTGCTTGACACCAGATCAATAAGAGCTTCAGCAGGGGGAACAGGCAAGATATAGATGGGCCAGACCCAAAAGCCTCCAAGAACACTGATTCCTCGGGGTCAGGGTTTGGGAAGACCATCCCCCTCTAAGAAGCAGGCCTTCCAAGATGCCTCCAAAAGAGACATCCTCAGGTGGAACTCTGGGGGACCCTTCCCCCTCCTTGAAATCGGTGTCTTCTGTGACTGATTCCTCTGGGAAATCAAGATGCCACCTCTTTCACCTTCTCTTCTAGGGAATCTCCTCAGTGGGAAGTTCTAGGGAGATGTCAGAAGAGATCTGGGGTTCCAAAGATGGAATAGCTTGTAGACTTTGCTGGGCTGGCTGTCCTGAGGAGAGCAGTGGTGAGGTGTCAGACACAGTCTCCAAAGGGAGAACAGTGGATCCAAAAGTATGGGAGCCGAGGATCTCCTGGTCATGGAAAGGAGCCTCTCCACCACCTCAAAAGCAGAATGGGTCAGAGACACTGAAGACCATCTTCCCAGAGCCAAAGCTGAAAGGGCAGACAACCCCCAAACATGCCCAACTCCCCATTCTGAGAGGGGAGCTGCAGCCAAGCTGACAAATGCCGAGGCTCCAACAGGAGGCAACAACTCTGAAAACTTTGCATTCGATCCCAACCCCTCGGTGCTGACTTTGAGGCTTCGGCTCTGAGAGCCTCTCTGCTCAGACAGTAGGAGCTGAGTGAGTCAGGGTAGGCGCTAGGGTTGAAGTAAGATCCACTATCGGCACCAACACCTCAGCTCTCCGGGCATTCGGATCCAAGGGCTTCAAAACAGTAAGAAGGATCGGAGAAGAAGCCAGGGATCTAAAGGGTGACTGTCTGCCCACAGTCCCAGTATGGGAGGGGGCTGGTAGGACCTTAATCTGGATCTGCATCTGAAGGAATTGCCTCATCAACCTGTCCACCTTTGACTCTGACTGTGGGTAGACCTGACAGATGACACTCTGGATGGTGGCCTGGACACAATCCTCGGAGACCTCTCTAAATGAGGCCAACCTGCAGATGGAGTAGGGAGCTCTGAAGACAAAGGAGCTCGGGGCCAAGGAGAATGATGTCTGGGCTTACTTGGAGCCAAAGCTCCAAGATTCCATGCCTTGGGAGGCTTGGCTGGAGGCTCATCAGAAGAGGATGAATCACCTTTCCCTGGGCAACATTTTCTGCACTCTCTATCATCATGGTGCTTCTTGGGAGGCAGTTGAGCCCCTGCAGAAGAGGAGGAACCTGGTGATAAGACTGAGGGAGGTAGAAGGCCCTTCAGGATAAGATTGTTTCTTCTGTCGGCAAAAGCCACTGGGGACAATCCTCACAGATGGAACATGGTGCATCCAGATGGGTAGGGCCAAGGCAATACATGCACTCCCTGTGCGCATAAGATAATGGAATATTGTGTCCACAGCAAGTGCACTTTTTTGAAACCTAATGGTTTCTCAGACATAGCAGAAGACAGGTAAAAGGGGCAAGAGCAAAGGGAAGAAGAACAGAAGTTCCTGCCAAGAAGTAGACCAGACCAACGTATATAAAAACACTAAAACTACAGACTTTTTTATATATAAATGGGTGGAGCAGAAGAAAAAGAGAAAATAAATTCAGTAGCTTACGGTAAGAATCCCTAAAACTCTTCTCTGGAACTCGAGACTGCGGACCATGAAGCTTCTCATAAGAGTGGCAAACAAGATCTGAGGTAATCAGGAGGAAGTGAAGCATTATTGATAGGGGAGGAGCTCGAGCTTCGGAGCCTAAGCGTTTGGAAAGCAGCTGAGTCGGATCTGAGGTCAGATCCAAAACCCAGAGGTCGAGGAAGAATAAGACAACATCAGATCACTTGTTATTCAAGAGGGCACAAGAAGTCACCTGTCTATTTTAATGCAAGTAATAAGTGGTATACCACAGGATTCTGTATGCCGCTGGAGCCACAGCCTCTCCACGTAGCAGGGCAACAATTCTTGTATACCTGCTATAATGAAAACAATCTCCAGAATCGCTTCACCTAGGCAGCATGGAGTAAGTAGAAATCCAGCATAACTGAATTAACTTGATATTTTCCCAGATGGCCAAAAACTAAAAATCACACAACTGTTTTAACCCAGCCTGAGTACTCACACTCACCTGCTATCTCACCTCTCTAAAACTACTAATAAATATTACTTGAAGAGCTAAATAAGTAAAAAGCAAAAAAAAAAAAAAAAACAATAAGAGTAAGACTTTCAGAATGAAAATCACAACTTCTCTGTTGCTGACTGTTTGTCAAGTGAATAGACAACACAACCAAATGCATTTTGTTGACTACCATTAGGCAGACTATTCTTAGTCCAACAGAAAGGCTATGTTAGCAATACAAATGTAGTCTTCTAATTGTAAATTAAGGATATGCATAACATTTCCAGGCTGCTAATTAAAAAGAGCAAAATCGGGGCGGATTTCTTTTTTTTCTCTCAGTTCTCTCCATCAGGATGCACACTTCCTGACAAGCCACATGTGGTCACAGCATTCAGAAATTCCCAAAATGTCACTCACATCCTTCCTGCATGCTGCCTTCCTGACAGAGGAACAAAAAATGTTTTTAAAAAGGGAAATAAAAAGCAGGCACATTTTATCATAGCTCTGTTACCACATTTAGGCTAGACACAATTTGTGCTCACGGGTCAGTATTATGAACTACATTCCCAAGCCTTCCATTTTACCACTCTTATGGTATGTGCTCATACAATAGGTGTCAAAAAAGGAGCAAAACATGTTGTTTCAGCTCTCACAGATGATACTATTGTCCGTCTTCATACCCCTGAGTTGGCAGAACCCAAACATAACAAACAGGTTGAAGGAGGTCTCAGCAGGCATCAAAAATAATAAATCACAAACAATATTATAATCACACACACATATATATATATATATATATATATATATATATATATATATATGTATATATATATATATATATATATTTATATACATATTATACAAGTTATGCAATAATCTCGTAGAACATAAAAGTCTAAAGCAATGTTTAATACAACATTGCAGTTAATTAACACAACTATAATTATGTTTTAAGACTGACATTATTTTTTGAATACCACTGTTGGTAGCCTTTACTGCTCAACTACCAATGTCCTGTTTTTTTTTTTTTTTTCGCTTTGAACTAAACAAAATAATTATGACTTGTTCCTGCTATACTGATAACTAAAACCAAGTACCTTCTGTGGGGGATAATTACATTGTTTTCTCATTTTCCCCTCCCCACCTGTCAACCTTCTGTTCCCATTTGTGGCACATCATTGACACAATCACAAGGTTTTTCTGCTTTAGTCCTTAAGCTCCATTAAGTCATGGCTACTGCTGAAGTGGGGATTGCAGTGCCGGATTCTTTTAGCACATACATGTCTCCACAAGTCACTCTGGTGACAGTGAACAGTAGTGATGGTCAATTCTTGCTGTACAGCTAAGCCAGTGCTTCCTCGTTGCATTTTCACAGGCACCACTAACAACCACCAGCACACATAATCCCCCGCAGCCTCACAAGATGGTCAAGCAAGCATTAGCCACTGGTTCCCACTCCTCTCAGTGGACTAAATGGGCAGCCAGCTTGCTAATTAATCCTGGGTTGTGTGGGTCTTATTCAGGGATTTATCCCTTTGTATCACAAAGTTGGAACAAGTGAACCTTAAATTTATGATTGTGAATTAAACTTTCAATAAAGAAACACAAAGCCCTTAGAAAAAACCTTAGTGCAATGGGTCCATTTATCAGTGTCCCAGCTTCCATTAATATTACAAGTATGACTTTCGTGATTTTCCTGTGTTTAAGTCAGTACTGCTGGAATCTACAGTTACTATGACTGATAGATAAAAAAAAAGTTACTTTATAGTCACTTAAACAGTTTGTCAAGTAAAGTCCTACAGGATACAGTGGGTGATACTAATGTTGCTCCCCAGTCTCAACTGAAACCTTTTACAGCAGTGACAGGATGTAGTAGAGATATTAGTGCAGGTAGAAAATAAACATATCTTAGCACAGCTGCATCTTTGACCTTCCGATGTGATTATAATATGCTTAGACAACACCACTATACAGTAGTTTTTAAATAAGCTGTTATTTGGTTTCCAAGGAAACTGGGGTAGAATTTTAGTTTGCATTTAACTCCTCATTCTCACTCACACACACACACACACACACACACACACACACACACACACACACACACATAAAAATTAAAAAAAAAACTTGCTGTGCATGCCTTCTCCTAATCCTCATGAACCATAGTTTGTGACAGCAGTACCTACTGTCAAAAATCTGCACATCTGTTCTTTTCTTCTTGCAGAACTCTGAACTCATCATCACTGCCAACTTCTACAGCGAAGTACCTGTAAATGACAGGGCCCCATTTCCACTTAGCTGTCAAATCTACAAGCTGTTAAAAATGGGACACTGCCCCTCTCCCGAACAAAACTACAAATCAAGCAACCTTCATGCACAGTAGGATACAGTCACAAGACAGCATTATCTTCATTAGACCTTATTTTAAACCTCCACAGGAGAAAGAGCTGTCTCTACAGCTACTTGCAAAAGTGAGGCAGCAAGAGATACTCAAATTATTCAGAAAAAAAACTAAAGGAGTAACTGTTTAAGAACACTAAATGCTCCTGTTTCGGGGCCAATGGCAATTCCTTGCAGCTCATGCTGTAGTCCTATTTTCCATGTAAAGACATACTTTTAACAAATGGCCAGTGGTTAAATACCTACCTTAATTATACATACTGTAAATAATAATGTTACTTGCATTTATAATTGTAAACAACATAATAATGTATGGTCCCTACTTTGTTACTGTACTATGTACAACTCCATGTATTCCTCAATTGATATATAATTTTGTGTTAGTGTCTTGTACCATGGTGCCGGTGTCATGCTTGAAAACAGTCTGTTGACCAGTCTACTTATATTCTCAAACTGAATTAAATAACAAAACTAATTAAATAAAAATGTTCACTCACCAAATGAAAGCAGATTACTATATAAAAGCTGAGGTGGGATATTTTAATGTCTCAACTAAAGATAAATAAATATATAAACAAGTGGAAAAAAAAGTAATGGCATGCAGTTAAAAATATGGGAACTATTATAGGTTCATAGGTAGGCACTAGGCTATTGGCCCTAGGGCCTACATAAGCCTAGCCAAAAAGGTACCCAGGCTTTTGCCATCCAAGAAAATTATTTTCCTGTGCCCCTGTCGAGCACAGCCACAGAGGTGACCCCCGGGGTGAATTTCCTATTTCCCATACAATCATCAAGATTTTTCTTGAAGAGTGCTAATGAGGAGCTTTGTTTGATATAGATAGGTAGTTTGTTCCAGAGTATGGGAGGTCTCTGGGACAGAATCTATCCCCCCAGCATGTTCTCTTTATTGTGGTGACAAGGTTTAAGTCCCTAGAGCATGTAGCTCGAAGGAATTGGGATTTCCTTAAGTGGAGCATGTCCAACAGCTCTGGGTTGGACATAGCTTTGCATGTTTGGCAGAGATCGCCTCTGAGTAGGCGATATGCAATGGAGTAAAGCTGGGGTTTTCTTGAGACGGTCTGCGTAGGGGCATCTGTTTGAGGCTGGTAATCCTCTTTGTGAGGTATTTCTGCGGCCTTTACAGTTGTTGTAGATGTCTTGTGAGGTATATACCAAAAGGGGCGTTGTACTCTATAATGGGTCTAATGAGTGACGAGTAGAGGGGAACAATTACCTCTTTTTTCCTGGATGAGAAACCTTTTGTGATGAGGTGTGGCATGTAGAAGGATTTCCTGACTACTGTGGCAATGTGATTATCAAAGGACAGACTACTGTCCACCTGTGTCCCAAGGTCTCATCACATTTTCAGTGTTAAGTAGACTACCACCTATGTGGTAGCTCATGGGTACAGAGTTTTTACCAAAGGGGATGACAATGCACTTTTTGGCATTGAGCTTGAAGCCATGGCTTTGACACCAGGGATCTGTCTCAGTGAGGCCCTTTTGTAGGATGTCCACATCATTAAGAGTTTCGATAATGGCTCCTAGTTTGCAGTCATCGTTAGCCAAAGACCTTCTGTGTTAGCCTGTACTTCAGAAATGTAGATACCAAATAGGAGAGGACCCAGGACTGAACCCTGTGGTACTCCCCTTGTCACTGATCTGAAGTCGGATTTGGAGTCTGCTACTTTCACAGTGCAGATTCTGTCAGTGAGCCAGCTGGCAACCCATCTTGTGACATAGGGATTTATACCTAGTTTAGTGAGTTTATCTATAATTCCAAAGTGGGGGATGGTGTCAAAAGCCTTGGCGAGATCTAGATAGGCTGTGTGAACCACCTTACCCTCGTCTACGGCTTTGGTGACTGCTTCAAAGATGTCTGTCAGGTTTAGGAGATATGATCTGCCTTTTACAAACCTGAACTGGGTGGGGTCCTGAGTTTGGAGATTACCAATGTCTTTGTTTATAAGTTGCATGATGATACGTTCCATGATCTTGCAGACAAGGCTCGTTAGGCTAATGGGGCGATAGTTCCTGGGGTCCGTGGTGGCTCCCCCTTTGTGGAGTGGGATAACCATTGCTGTGCGCCATTCGGTGGGCACAAAGCCTGAGGTGAGGCTATGATTGAACATGGTGCTTAGGTGGGGTGCCAGTTCATTCTGTAGTTTGTGTAGAATGCAGCCTGGGATGCTGTCAGGTCGCATGTTTGCTGTGTTCTTGGCTTTGGAGAGTGTGGTTTTTACCTGTGCAGTCGTGATTACAGGAACTTTGCATTCATCCGGTATAGAGATGGGCCCTTTAGGGAGTGAGAGGGGGGTAAAGTTAGCACTGAACCTATCTGCCAGGATGTTGGCAATATCAGTTGGTTCTGTATATTTAGTGCCATTATGCTGTAACTCAGAGCAGATCTGAGTGTTGCCATTGAGATTCTTGACATAGCTATAGAATGCTTTGTGGTTGTCTTTAGAATCAGAAGCAATTTTGTTTTTGTAACTAGCTTTGGAGGATTTTATGAGGGATCTGAGCTTCTTACTGAGGCTGACCAGGGAGTTCCTCCAATCATGGGATTTTACTCTTTTTTGCAACAGTTTCTTTCTTCTGTTGTAGAGTTTGTTTATGGCAGGGGACCACCAGATTGGCTCCTTTTTTGGAGGATAGCATCTTGGTTCTGTTAGGGATAGCACGATCCATGCACTCGTGTAAGTGCTTATAAAGTGCATTTGTGTATCTGCATGGGTGTTGTGACATTTGCCACTTCTGTCTTAAGAAGCGTGAAGATGGCTTTGGAGAAATTTTTTACGGTGGTTTTCCTAATGGAGGGTGCGGTCGGGATGTGGATGTCTAGGGTGATTAGCTTGTGGTCGGATCTGACCAACGAGGAATTGATCTCTGGTGTGGAACACCAGTCACCCATGTTAGTAATGACCAGGTCTAGGATACTGCTGCCCCTGGTGGGGGTGTGGATAAGTTGATTCAAGGCGTTGGAATTCATAAAATCCAGAAACCGTTGAGCAAAGGAGTTGGTACACGAGTAGTTTTCCCAGTTAATGGTGGGGTAGTTGAAATCGCCCATTATTAGGGTGTTGGGTTGTACCCTAACATTTTCTACTGTATTAAGAAATGAGGAGTGGGAATCCTGGGGCATGGTGGGGGATCTCTAGCAAGTTACAATTTGGACTGCGGTCTTGCCCAGAGTTAGTTGCACTTGGATAATCTTGGATGCATTATGCTGAGCAACTAGCCTGGAGGTGTGGATATCCTTAATGAATAGGGACATGCCTCAGCCTTTAGTGTTTCGGTCCAGGTTTGGTGGCCGAAAGGTGTGGTATGAATTATAGCCTGGCAAAGCAGGGGTGCTCTCTGGAGCCTTGAACCAGGTCTCTGTCACTGCATAGATGTCGATGTTCTCCATTTTAAGGAGTGCCATGAGTGAATGCATTTTGAGGTTTAGACTTGTAGCATTACCATCAGATTTTACTTGCTTGTACCAATTACAGTGGTGAATTTGTCATTTGAACCTTGCCTAAAAAAGGCACTATAGGGGTGGCAAGTGCCTTAGCCAGTATCCGGAATCCCAAGGGCGACAAGTGCAGGCCATCTCTGGTAAAGCATCGTGGTCTGTCAATCATGTCATCCCAAGCATGCCACACTGTACTGTCACACTAGTGATGAAAAACTAAGAATTGAGTCAAGCTGCTAATGTCTGTAATCAGGGAAAGGTAAAGATCTAACATTTTGCTATCAGCTGGGGAGGATAAAGATCTAACATTCTATAGACTTCTTTCTTTTTTATATATGGCCAAGGATGTACAGGGTAGTATCACATTACAGGAGTAGCTACGCCATTTGAAGAGTCCAGGGTGAGACCCTCATTGCCCCCCCCCCTCCAAATTCTATTTATTTATTTATTTATTTTTAACAGGGGTGGAAAAAATGCCTTGATAACAATTTTTCACAAAAACATAAGATACCAAGAGACTCAAAACCATGTCCAAACAGGAAGTTTTATTGAAAGTTTAACACATTTTTCAGAGTTAAAAGTTTAACTGTCAATCAAACACAGCACAACACAACTTTAGCAATTTAAAGAAACTATACAGATATTAAAAATAAAGCAGTAATCAGCACAATCCACATCTCTTTGCAGATACAGTCCAATGCCACAGGGCTGGCCTTTGGTCAACTGGTGCCCTAGGCAAAAGGGCTCCACAGCTCCCCCCTTCCAGACCACCAAGTGCCCCCATACTGGTTTACCTACACCATCCGGATTACTGGAAAATCACCCCTGCTAGAGTGGTGCCGTAGGCAGCCGCCTACTTGGCCTATGCCTAAGCTCAGCTATGAAATGCCAACAGCAGCATAACAAATTATACTACTAAGAGCTCAGTAAATATGAACTGCAACAGAGAAATAACCGCAGCTGTGGAACAGACAGAAAAATCATGACCTAAGGGAAAAGCAGGTAAAATATACATTCTGACTCCTATATATATATATATATATATATATATATATATATATATATATATATATACATATATATATATATATATATATATATATATATATATAGACACACACATACACACACACACACACACACACACACACACACACACACACACACACACACACACACACACTCCACAAAAAGTTCAGTATGCATTGCCACACCAGTTGTACCTGAAATTTACATCACATTGACAGTTCCTTGTAGCACAATTTTTAATAGTTACTGCTAGTTCAGGGAACATGGGATCATCTACACAGCAATATGTGGTTTACTGTAGTTGTACTGTACATGTTATTCTAGGAAGTTTCTAAATGTAAACTTTAGAAGATCAACACTGAAAATCTGTCCCTATTTTGGGACCTTTGGCCATATTAGTTTTGTCCAAATTTCTTGTGCTAAGAGGCTGAGAGGTATGCCCCTCTGAAGCTGAATTCTTAAGAAAAACGTACGTTACTGTTTTTTCAATGACCAATAATTGACTAGCAATATAAGTGTGGAGGGCATGAGTGGCTCACCCCACAATGGGGATACAGGGGGACCCTGTCCTCCCCTTGCAAAAATGCTTAATTTCAGAGAGCCTGATCATCAAGGGGTTTAATCTTCCGTGAAAGGATTGTTTTAAAATCGAGAATATATATTAAAATTATGCTTGGCATTGCTGCCTATCAAGCAAAATAGTAGCTGCATTATTTGCTTTCTTTCACTAAAACGTCCTGGAAATCCCTTCAGTAGTTTGCCCAAGTATGCACAAGCTGTGAAATGACACCAGAATTAAACAATTTCCCCAACAGCCCCTTAAGTAGTTTGCCCATGTATGCAGAAGCACCAAAATGAAACATTTCCCTCAAAGATCCCTTCAGTATTTTGTTCATGTATGCATAAACACTTCAATGACACAAAAATGAAACATTTCCACCAAAGATCCCTTCAGTAGTTTCTCCATGTACACACTAGCACTCAAATGACACCAAAATGAATCCTTTCCCCCCAAAGTTCCCTGAGTAGTCTGTCCACGTAAGCACAAGCATCATTTCCTCCCAAAGATCCTTTCAACAATCTGTCCATGTATATACAAGGACCAGCAGTCTGTCCATGTATATACAAGCACCAAAATTAAATATTTCCCCGAACAACCCCTTCAGCAGTCTGTCCATGTATGCATGAGCACCAAAATTAAAAGTTTCCCCAATGCCGCAATCAGCAGACAGTCCATGTATGCACAAGCACCAAAATGAAACATTTTCCCCAAAGATCCCTTCAGTAATCCATCAATGTATGTATGCACAAGCACTAAATTTGAAACATTTCCCCAAAAGATCCATTCAGTAGTTTGCCCATGTATGCATAAGCACCAAAATGAAACAATTCCCCCAACAATGCCTTCAGTAGTCTTTCCAAGTTTGCAGAAGCACCAAAATGAAATGTTTTCCCCAAAGACTCCTTCAGCAGTTTGCCTATGTATGCACAAGCATGAAAATGAAGTTTCACCCAACAACCCCTTCAGCAGTCTATCCAACTTTGCACAAGTACCCAAATTAAATGCTACTCCCAATGACCCCTTCATCAATTTGTCCAAATATGCAGAAGAAGCATACAAGCAAGTAACCCTACTTATTTGAGAGACCTCTCTGTCCTAGTATCTCTCCCCAAGACACCAAATGCACCCAGAGTGAGTGGAGGGATATAGCATTCTTGAAATCTAAATCATTCATCATGATGGCCAATGATACAGATTAAGTCTTTCTAGCACCTCGGCACTGCCCCTCTACCTGCGTAGCCAATCACTGGTCCTTTAGGGTGGTGCCCAAGCAAGATTATGTAAGTGGGGGCAGGATACACACAGGAGCATCTTGGGCCTCTGTTTAGGACACATGACTTGCCATTTCCTTTAAAGGGAAATAAATAAAAAAAATATTTGTTTTAAAATGTATTTTTTTTTATTTTATGTCAATGAATTGCACCCTGGACAAGACAGCTGCTAGGACGACTGCCATGTTTTGTCTCCACCCTAGTTATGCTACATTAACAACATCACACAGAAAACAGCACTCTTAGCTATCATCAAAGAGTAAAACAATACTAATTTTCATGAACTCAAACTGTACCCCGACTTAGGAATGGGGTCCACTCTAGTCATGGTATTAAAAACCAACATCCTTGGAGAAATTAAACCGAGAGAAGAACAAGTTTCAATGAATACCTAGCTCTTCTAATGTAATGCTCTGCTGTTGCATAGGTGGGGGGAACTTTACAGACATATAAATGCAAAAATTATCTATCACTGCATATTTAACAGGAAAAAAAAGACTGTGTATTAGAAACAAAGACATCATTCACCTATACCTTGCTTTGGGTGCAAGAGCCCTTCCTTGTCCAGTTTTAAAACAGATGATTACATTTCCAAGAGAATATGCTGAAGACACTAGGTTAAAGACATGGGAACAGTTACTTTGAACAACATTGAAGATTGCACTAAAAAATAATTAGAAAAAAAAAGATGACAGGAAATGTTTTACTTAAGAACAGTTCTCCAAAGGCAGAAAAGAATGATGAATATGTTAGTGGACATAGGCGTTGTGTGACGATCTTACAATGGCCTAAGTAAGTGGCAGTGAATACTGTTTTCCATATGACTCTGATGTACTGCAAAACAGATCGCCCCACTACTGACACATTTTTCTGCAGTGTAGAAGCTGTCAGAAGAATAGGCTGGGCAGCTGGTATACAGAATTAAGAGTTCCACTTAAGAAAAGTGCACCTCTTTGTAAAATCACAGAGGTATAGGAGGTGGCTTTAAAAGCCATCAGAAAGGACGCTGCTTTACACACATGAGAATGTTGTCCTTGGCTTATAGCTAATCTATGTCCATTTGCAAATTTACCAACATTCATCTGTCCCCAGGGCCAACTCCTGCAGCCTCCCCCCCTCCCATATGAAATCATTATCTCCATGACATCACCCTTCTAGGAGAGTAAAATGAGTCAATTACAGAGTCCCTTTTGACACACAGATAACATCTAATGTCAGATGCTCACATTAACCTCGACCACTAATACTGACTCACTGGAAGAGTTTAACTCTTTACTGCTCTGATTAAATGAAACAAAAATTTGCCCCTAAGTGGCTAAATCAAAAACAAGGGCATTTTTGCTTGCCTGAGACTCACCAGAGTATTTAGAACATACTACCATATTTCAATTCATTTCAAATAGTGGGGATAGATAATCTGTTAACAATATTACGTTCTTCACCAAAAGCAAAAATACAGCATTATGAAGGCAGCATGCATCAGGTTTCAGATTACATAATGTCTCAGTTTCCTGCCTCTCCTAAAGGGATTCAGCTAACAATGCCAGAAACCATACCAGGCAAGTACAAACACAGTTTATAAATCGAAAGAGCCAGTGTTTAACAGCTACCTACAGCAAACTCAGCACATATTCAGCATTGTTGAAAAAAAAAAACTGTAGCTTGGTTGTGGCACTGTTGTACCAAACAAATAATCCAAGGAGCTTTTGAGTTATACTGAGTATTTTCAGCACCACATAAGAACATCGAAAATGACCATACCTAAGATAGACACATGCATGCGCACGTGCACACACACACAGTTAAACTGTTAGACAGCAGTTGACTGACCGTACTATTTAGTGGTTAATGCTCTAGGTGGTGAGATAGCTCAGTGGTTAAGATTTCTGCCTCAACAATGCCATGGTTAGTCAGTTGACTGGCACAGACGGATAAAGCCCTGCTATGACCCAGGCAGCCTGAGTTTGACTGGCAGTGTGAGAACCTCTTGGAACTGGTGTGAGGATGAAAGGAATGATGCAACTACGCCAGCTCATCTCTCTTAGAGAGTGAAAGGGACTGATAAGTCTGGCCACACACTGTGTAGTAGAATCCCCAGTGGAGACTGGGAATCAGGCAGGACCACTTGACTAGGAACGCATGGAGGTATGGACTTGGGTTGCAGCAGCCCACTGCCTGCCAACTCTTTGGACACTTCCGGCATATGCAGGGTATGTTAGGGCTTAAAGATAATGTCTAAAGGGGCCAAATGACCTTTGTTTTTGCCTAAAAACGTGTCTCCATGCTTCCAGCACAATTAGTGCTGGAACCTAAGGTGACGTAACCGCACTCTTCCTGCCCACTAATAATAATGCCGTTAACACTCTCTCACCCCAGAGAAAGAACAACAGTGAGGGAGCAATGTTAAAAAAAAAAAAAAAAAATTTTATTTAAATTTAAGACTGACCCTGTCTTATTGTCTGTATGTTCTTCTTATGTTTATGTGGGTTCTCTCCAAGAACTTCTTTCTCTGCTGTTTTAAATGCATACTTAAATCTGCCCATATATTTTGTGCTTACTTTTGCCCATGGTCCTAAGATCATGGCTAGTAAGCATCCTCAAAGGATCAGTCCAGTTACTAAATAACAAATGTGTGTGTGTGTTTTTGTGTGTGTGTGTGTGTGTGTGTGTGTGTGTGTGTGTGTGTGTGTGTGTGTGTGTGTGTATATATATATATATATATATATATATATATATATATATACCTGTGAGGGGGTGCCATCAGTCACTATATTAGGCTGTAGCCTCCCATTTCTCTTAGTTGGTTAAATTACAGTTAACTCTTTTAGATCACAGTTAGTGGACAGTACAGTTCGGTGGTTAATCCAAAGGGTGTTACCTTGTCTCATTGGTTAAGGTTTCTCACAGGTAACAGAATCAATTCTGAACTCCAGTCTGTATGATCTCCCTGTGTCCACCTGGCTTTTCTCTGAGTATTCAGATTCCCCCATGTCGCTTGTCCAGTCAGGATAAAATAGACAAGCCTTTGTGGGTTCTGTTCAAGCAGCTTTATTATGTACAGACACATCAGGATTGAGGCTTAATAACTAACTTAGATAAACTTATAAACAAACTAGCTATTACACTCATACATGCTCACTCTCTGGCTGCACTCTCAAAATGGCACTGAAGCAAGCACATTCTTGCTATTTATATACATGTGCTGACTTTGAAACATGATGTCTTAAATGGTTACTCATTGTGGGTGTGATTTGCCCTTGCCCCTGTGGCTTGATTTGTAACCAAAAGGGTCAGCAATGGACCAGTTCACTTATCCTACTAGCAAAAATTAAATAAGAAATAATGAATAAACAGCTACATCCAGTTAAGACTTGAGTTTCTTAAGTCCTAAAACCTCACACTGAATTACCTCAGCAAGTAACAAAACCAGGCCAGAGTTCCATTTTCCCTTAAAACTAGCAACAAAGCCATAGCTATGGTGGGGTGAAAGGGAGGCGGCACAACTGCTCTAACTGCATGCTGTTGGGGGTGTGATTGGCCCTGCAAGTCAGTTATGCAATCACTTTTGTTGGGCAGCTGGCCTTAAAATAGAGTATCGGTAGTCATTTAAGCAGCTGAACAAAAGTTTTTAGTCCTAAACTCTGCAGGATGTTTTATTTATGTATTTGTTTGTCTGGTTGTCCTTAAGTCTGGATGAGGAGGGGTGCCAGCAGGGGGACTGCCTAGGGCACCAAATGACCTAGCTACAAGTCTGACTAGCAGTGCCTAATGATCTGCAGTTACTAAAAATAAACAAATAATCTGCAGTAAAATTCAGTTTGCTATGGTGGGGTGTTCACTTTGAAAATATACGGAGGCTTTCAGCACTGCTCTTCTCTCCTGTGTCACCTCTGATACAGTATCACTTTGCAGAACACTTTGCATTTTTTTATGAAGCCAAGTTTACAAAGCAACAAAGCACTTCTGTGCAGGTGAAATACAAAAAAAAATGGAGAATTTTGGCAAGGTTTTTATGCAAAAATTCACAGTCAGCCCAACAAAGTGGCACTTCCAAATTGAACAGCCAAATGCAAATGTGAATGTTTTGGTGTAATGATCAAAGAGTGCCTGTGTTTTTTTGGACAAGGTCAAAAGAGTCACCCAGTTCCAAACCGAGCATCACTGCAATTCCAAAGCAAAGTGACTTTACTGAAACTAACAGCCTTTTGTTTTTCTGAGGTCTTACTCTAATGAAGATCCGGCTTAGAAAATCAATTTAGCATAGTAGTACTTGTTTGATGAGAATGAAAGCCGTTTTGCTGAACAGGATTACAGCAAAATCTAGATAACACTTATGAAACAGTTAGGTGTGAGAAGTACACTTTCTCCACTGAAAGTACAGTGACCTCTTCAGTTGAGTAACCTCTATAAGAGAAGAACGAGGCAGGAAACCATCTTTTAATGTCAAGAATAGTGCTGGTAATCAGGAAAGGCTACCAGATGTGGATTGCCCCTGACAACTATTCTAAAATAACAATTGGCAATCTAATGCCATAAATCAAACATTAGTTAATTCTCTGTATATTACATTGCAGCAGCCTGGGTACTGCAGACAAGAAAGTGTGATAGGGCTGGACTCATCTGCAGTGCCACACAGTCAAGATTACACGTACCCCTGTATTCATGACACACAATAATTTACTTAGTTTTTTTTTTTTTAAATCAACATTTTATCATTAACCAGGACTTGGCCCAGTACAACAATAGATAATACAGGTAACCAAAGGGTGATGTTGTTCCTAACAATACAGTGACTTAAGCTGTGCATCTGATAGTGTCTTCCTTCTGGGATTCAGCTGTGACATACAAAGGCAATAACACCACCATCAACAACCACCGCTGGCCAGAGGTGGAGTGTGTAAACATCCAGGCAGTCATAGAAAACAAGGCTTCATTTTTTTTCCCATTGTTTGCACCTGCTGCATGCCGATCATCAGCTGCCTACTGGTCAACTGGCCAATTACTTTTCTCATCGCTGGGGCTAGGGTCAACTGACGGGATATCATTCAAGCAGCCTTCAGTGGTGATTTGGGGTTTTATCTGAAACCTATCCCCTATTCATGCTTGTCTTTATAAGGTAAGGTGATGTGCAATTGGCTGACTATGCTGGTCATCCCTGCTTTTGTGAGAGAAGCTGCCAGCAAGCAGCCCTGCCTTCCCATTCTCAAGCACGGTTGGTGGTTTCTTCTGTCTTCAGCAGAGACACTGTACTAAGCTTTGTGCTCACCAAGTATCTGCTACCACCCCACCCTCCCTGGAAGAGGCTTGCAGGCCACATGTCTTCACTCTTCTCCCACCCTGCCTGGGATGTCAGCTGAACTCTGGTCATCTGGGTCATAGTCAGGGATCCATTCTTTTGCACCAAGGACATATGCAGAAAAAAGAAGTTATAGTTATGTCTTACCATAACATTTCATTTGTGTTGTATATCTTCTTTCATTCATCAATGATGGGTTCGGTTCTGAGCCCTCGGAACCGAGTCAGCCTTTTTACCAAGCTCGTGCCAGCCAAAAAAACTCTTGAGCTACGTTTCTACGCAGAATGCCCTTCTCCCTGTTACCTCAGATCAAGTTTGCTAGGGAAAGAAAAGTAAAGCCGAGGCCACTTCTGAGCAAATACCCTAGGACACCACTTGGACCCAAGGCACCCCCCAGGAGTCTTTGTAGGGGGAAGGAGGGTGGGAAGTGATGAATAAAAGAAGATGAACAACACAGATGGAATGTTATAGTAAGACATAACTTCTTTATCTGATGTTGTTAATCTTCTTTCCATTCATCACTGATGAGACAGAATCCCAAGCTACCTTGAGGTCTATGGGCGGCCCTTATGGAAGAACATTCCTGAGTACCATTGAGCTGAAGGCAGCTCTCCCTCTGGAGACCAAGTCCAATTTGTAATGATTGATAAAGGTATTAGCCCAAGTAGCTGCTGCGTAGATGTCATCCACGGAAGCCCTGTAAAGGAAAGCTACAGATGTTACCATAGATCTAGTGGAGTGAACTTTAACTTTTGGCACAGGTTCGTTACTGAGGGAATAGATGAAATGTATGCAGTCCCTTAGCCATTTTGATAATGTAACCTTGGAAACAGCATCTCCCATTCTGGGCTCAGAAAAGAAGACGAAAAGCTGTTCAGATTTACAGATAGGTTTGGTCCTGTCTAGGTAAAATCGCAGTTGCTTATGTACATCCAAGGAGTGAAGGCAGTATTCTCCTCTATTGGCAAAATTCGGGAAGAACACTGGTAGGTCAATGGTTTGGTTTATGGAGAATTCAGAAACAAGTTTGGGAAGGAAGGATGGATTTGTCTGAAGTGATACTCTGTCTTTATGGAAGACCGGATAGGGCCTCTTGATACACAATGCCTGCAGCTCTGAGTGAGGAGCCAGTCGTCCAAATATGGAAACACACGGAATCCTTGTAGTCTCAAGTGAGCTGTGACCATTGTCATGCATTTTGTGAACATTCTGGGGGCTGTAGAGAGATCGAACGGCAGGGCATGAAATTGATAATGACTGGCACCTAGCCGGAAGTGAAGCAGACTCCTGGAGTGTTTGTCCATCTTCATGTGGTAATACTCATCCCAGAGATCTAGCGAGCACATCCAATCGCCTTCTCTTAAAAAGGGGAAAATGGACTGAACTGTGACAATCTGGAATTTGGCTTGGGTGACAGACTTGTTTAAGCAGCTAACATGCAAAGTAGGTCTCCAGTCCCCTGTCTTTTTTGGCACCAAAAATAATCTTGAGTAAAATCCGGATCAATGTTGGCCTGGTGGGACTGGTTGGATGACTCTTTTTTGAGACAGCTTTATTACCTTTGAAGCTGCTTCTTCCCTTTGACTGGGTAGAACGTCGAGAAGCTTTCTTGGAAGATTTGGTTGAAAAAAAAGGGGAATGGTGTAACCTCTGGTGATGATATTCTGCACTCAACGATCGGTTGTAATAGATTGCCAGGCAGATTGGTACAGAGAGAAATGACCCCCCGACTGCTTCCAGAGGTAAGCGATCGAGCTGCTCCTCAGGAGCGCTGGTAAGGCTGTCCAGAGAAGGAATACCTGGAGCCTTGGTTACGAGGACCCCCTCTGCCTCTTTAGGGGCATCTTCTGGAATTGCTACCCCCCCCGCCCCTGGGGGTATCATCATCACGTGCAGCACGGAAAGGACCCCGAGATATTTCTGCCACATTTTCCCACTCCTCTGATTCCTGGAGAAGGTACATTGAGGATTAGAAAACCGTAGGCCTACGGCAGACAGCAGACAGGATCTTTCCATCTTGCTCGCACCTGGCTAGCATGACCTTCACTTTGGAGCCAAAAAGGGATGAAGCTTCGATGGGAGCATTCATAAAGGAAGACTTGAAGGGGTCCACGAGGTCACAAATGCACATCCAGGCATGATGCCTCATGACAATTCCCGAACGTGCTGCTCTAGCTGCCACTTCGGTCGCATGTGAAAGCAACCTCATGGACGAGTTGGATATTGATTCCAGGGTTGCGAGCTGTGAGGCCACTTTGTCCCTGACCTCGTCAGACAACTGTCCTGCGAGCGTCCCAGACAGTTCGGAGATCAAGTCCCTCTGGAGCCTCATAAAATGTGCCAGATAGTTTGGGGACCGTATAGCAAAGGTCTCTGATGCAAAAACTCACCTTCCAAGTCTGTCCACCGCCCGGGACTCCTTGTTGGGTGGGTGGACAGTGGAACCTTCCTCAGCCAAGTCCTTTTTCGTGGCCGCTGCCACCACCACAGCGTCAACTGGTAACCCTTTGGACCAATGCGAGTTCTCCTCGGGAAGGGAAAGAATTTTGTCTGGTCTCTGAGGGATCACCCCAGTGGAATCAGGGCTCTTCCAAGTGAGCTGCACAAAGAGCTGGACGAGCTTGTCAGCACTGGGGTCACCCAAGAGGTAGAAGGCCGGGCACGGAAAGCCTGCAGGAACACAGACTCCTCAGACAAAGGGCTGGAGGGCTTCCAGTCACCTCTCTGCTTTAACATTTCCAGGATGTCTCCAAAGGAGACATCATCAGGAGATGATGGAGGGGACCCTTCACCATCATCGTAATCCATGTCTTCCGTTAAGGACTCCTCGGATGAGTCCATGTGCTTCCTCTTGCACGTCTTCTTTCAAGGGGGCTCCTCAGAGAGGTCTCTGAGGAGGACACGGAAGAGCGGGTACCCTGAACAGGGGTGTCCTGTGGCTTCTCTGCCCGGTGTCCCGGGGGGTGGTCTGTGGCAGCTGTAGCTCAAGGGGGCGAAAACTGTGGTTCTGATATCAAAGGAGTGCTTCCAGAAGCAATAGCCCTCTCCATCACACAAAAAGGCAGGTCTGCCCGAAGAGGGATGGGAGCCTGGAACCAAGAAAGACAGCCTTGGGACTGGGGCCACACCCTGCTCCAACGAACCTGCCCGCATGGACGGAGCCTCAAGCAGGATGTAGCTATCGGCATGGAGGATGGAACCGAGGAGAAAGACAGCTCCGTGTCCAGGGCTGAATCACCCGTCCCCCAATCCCCAGATTGAGGAAGGACTGGTTCCGCAGGAACCGAAGACCAAAGGGACAAACTCGGAGCCAGAATGAGGTGCACTGTAGGTGCCGAGGTGATGGGTTCCGAGAAGGATGTCGGAGCAGAAGGCTTCAAAACCGAAATGGTCAAAGGAGGAGTGTAAGATGGAATCCGTGGAGAAAACAACCCAAGTCCTGCAGGTGGATAGGTCTTAGAAAGTGTGGGTATTCCCCCTAGATAACACGTCGTGTTCCGACAAGCTCCGGGTGGATCTAGTCGATACTCCAGACGGAGAGTCAGGATGTTCAATGAATGGGCTATACACCTGGCCCAGAAGCGGATCTACGGAAGGGGAGTATCAGGTCCGTGGTGCAAGGTCTGCCGGCACCGAAGTCTCTAGTTTTGAGACCAGGAGTAAAGGGTTCAAATCCAGTGTAGTCAGTACAACACCAGGTGCCAAAGTGGCACTGGGAGCCGAAAAGGTCGGTTCCAAAATCGTAACTGACGAAGGAGTCAAAGGTGTGCCCTCAGCCGAAGTGGCCACAGGTGCCAAAGTCGAAATAGGCGTAGTGAGGTCTATAATCAGTGCTGGAGGCAGGACTGGTGCAGAAACTGGCACCAGTATCGAAGGTTTCACGATGCTCCGTGCCAAGGAAGACGGAGCTGCAGAGGCAGATTTATGCTCCAAAGACAACTTTGGGACTTTTGATTTCTCAGGATTGCCCTGATCACTCGATGGTGAGGAGGGAACTGAGTGGGACCTCTTTTTGTCTTTAGTAGGAGGGGTTGAGACCTCCATACAGAAATGGCCTCTGAAAAGGGAGACTTGAGTAACCCTTTCAGTATCAGTTTATTTTTGTGCTCATTAAGAGTGCGTTGACTGAAACTCTGACAAATGTCACAAGGAGGCTGCACCGAAACGTGGGGCACTCCCAAACAGAATACACAATCATCATGACAATCACTATTAGGTAACTTGCCATTACATGAAGCACAATGCATAAAACCTGAAGTACCTTTCTTATCCGACATCTTGATAGAGAGACACCACAGGCCAACAGTATAACCAGTTAGAATAAATAAGTCAAAACACCGTTCAAAAAGTCACAATTGTACCAGTACAGTGACAAGTAGGAGAGAAAACAGAAACACCTTACTAAAAACCAAAGCTAACAGGCTAGACAGGAAAGAAAAATACCAGCTATGGTATTGAAGGAATACCACAAGGGTAAGGGAGGAAAGGCCGTACCAACAATGGTACTTGAAAGTTTACCAATGGTAACAATGGGTAGAGCAGAGAGGAAAAAAACAAGGTCTGACAGAAGAAAACACACTAGAAATACTATTAGCGCAATAAAAAATGAAGATATCAAAATTTTTTCACACAAATATCAAATAAAGTTCCACTTAGGTAAGAGCTCAGCTGAAACATGGCTTTACGGCTATGCAGCAAATGAGATCTGAGGTAACAGGGAGAAAGGCATTCTGGGTAGAAACTAAGCTTGAGAGTTTTGGGGCTGGTGCGAGCTTGGTAAAAAGGACAACTTGGTTCCGAAGGATTGGAAAGTACAGTTTTGTACCTACCATAAATGTAGATGTTCGAGGATCCACATTGCTGCAGTCCTAACCATTGGGTAGTCCGCTGTCCAGTGGGCCCACCACCCAGATATATGGGCTGACGTCGGTCAGGGCGCATTTGATATCCTCAGTCTTTTCTTGCCCCAGATGTCAGAAGACCCTAAAAAGACAAGGCCCAAACCAAAACACCAAAAAGCCCTGCACCAAACTTATATCCAATATATATATATATATATATATATATACACATGTACAATAATATATAGCAACTTACCACCACCCCTAAACACAGAGGCGGGAAAGTGGACTGCAGCAATGTGGATCCTCGAACATCTACATTTATGGTAGGTACAAAACTGTACTATGTTCTTCATTCCACATTGCTGCAGTCAGAATCCCAAAGCAGAGGTAAGGGAGGCTGGCAAATCATAAGGAAGCAGGAGCTGTTAACATGCCTTGCAAAATAGCTGTGGCAAACCCAGCCCTAGATTTAGAGTAAAGAGGAAGGTGGTAATGCTTAGAGAAAGTATGCACTGAACTCCAAGTAGCTGCCTCCAAAATATCCTTAGTTGCCACCCCCCTTAGAAATGCTGTTGAAGTGGCAGTAGCCCTAGTGGAATGAGGCCTAATCCCAGCTGGAATCTCCTTGCCATGATGGGAATAACAAAATGAAATGCAAAACCCAATCCACTTAGAAATAGTTTGCTTAGACACAGGCTTGCCCTGAGAACTCAAAGCAAAAGAAACAAACAACTGCTGAGACTGCCTGAAATCCTTAGTCCTGCTTAAATAATAACATAACTGCCTATGTACATCTAAAGTGTGCAAAATCTTTTCCCCCTTATTTTGGGGATCTGCATAGAAAGTAGGCAAATGAATAGTTTGGTTTAAAGCCACACTAGAAACCACCTTAGGCATAAAGGAAGGATTAGAATGATACCCTATCCTTATGAAAATCAGAAAGGGCTCTACTGCCATAAGGGCCTGCAACTCAGAAACCCTTCTTGCAGAAGTAATAGCCAACAAAAAGCAGTCTTCCATGACAAATATTTCAAATCAGCAGTACCAGGCTCAAAGGTTGTAGAGTAAGTTTTCCAACACAAAATTGAGATCCCAAGCAGGAGTAGGCGGGGTCTTATATTCTTTGCCCCTCTGAGAAACTGCTTGAACAAAGGATAAAACAATGGTGGGTCACAATCATAGTGAGCTGAAATTGCTGCAGCATGAATCTTAATGGAAGAGAAGGACAAACCTTTGTCCAATAACTCAGTAAGATATTGAAGAGCCACACTCAAATTAGGCTCTGAAATCTCCAAATTCCTTGCTGCACTCCAAAATAAAAATCTCTTCCATTTTTTCATGTACACTTTCCTTGTACTAGGTCTTCTAGCTTCCATAATCACATTTAAAACTTGTTGAGGAAGTTGAGACGCTGTCTCAAAACAGAATATGCCATGCTGTTAGATGAAGAGAGCTTGACATTGAGCAGGTGGCCTTCTCTGAGACAACAGGTGCGGCTCAGTAATGGGTACCAGTGCTGCCGAGGCCAATCTGGAGCAATTAAAATCATCCTACACATGAAGATTTTTCCAACTGAAAGAAAGAGCATCCACTTTCCAAGCTGTGTGATGTAACCTCTTTGTGCAAAACTTTGGCAGCTGGTGGTTTAGTGAACAGATCTATGTCTGGAGTTCCCAGGACACTGTCAACCTTTGAAATACATGAAGATCCAGTTTCCACGGGATCCATGATTTGTCTGCTTAACACATCTGCTAAGGAGTTCTGTGCTCCGGCAGAAACCTTGCCTGAAGAGTTAGTTGCAAGCTGAGCGCAGTCTCCCATAAAATCATTGCTTGCCTGCACAATGGGTAAGAATGTGTTCCCCTTGTTTGTTGATGTACCACATGACAGTTGTGTTGTCTGTTAGAATCAACACCTGCCCTGGAAGAAGTAACTCCTTGAAAGCCATTAATGCAAACTGGACTGCTAACATCTCCTTCATGTTGATATGTAGAGGCTGTAGTCTGGCAGGCCACTTGTCTTGTATCCACTTTCCATTTAGATGAGCTCCCAAGCAATGTCCGAGGCATCTGTCGTTAAAATCTGTCACAGAGAGTCCCTTGTTTAGGTGACATTCCTGAGCCCACCACAAAAAGTCTTTTGAAGGCAAGGTATTATTTGAATGACAGTGTCCAAATCCTGGCAGTGCTGTGTCCATACATTTTGAGATACCATTGTAGCTTCCTCATATGCAGTTTGGCATTGGGAAGCACCAGAATACAAGATGCCATGAACCCTAATGCTTGAAGGACTGTCCTTGCAGTCAGCACGGACTGATGAGATAGTTGATGGAAGTAAAGTGATAGACTCTTTTGTTTGTCCTGTATTCAGTCTCACACCCAGAAAGCACATGTCTTGAGAGGGTACTAGACTGGACTTTATTTCGCTCACAGAATACCCTAGGCATCTTAGCACTGCTATAACATATTCCAGATGCTGTAGAAGGTCTTCCTTTTCTTGAGCCAGAATCAGGCAGTCGTCCAAGTAAGGATAGATTTGAATTCCTTGTAGCCTGAAGTAAGCTATCACTGGAGCCAGAACCTTTGTGAATAGGGCAATGCAGAGAACTGATAATGAGAATTTCCAGCTCAGATACTTCCTGCAACTTAGCCTTATAGGCACATGAAGGTAAGCTTCCTTGAGATCTAAAGTTACCATCCAGTGATCTTTGCCCAGCAGAGAACATCTTGAACTTGGGAATGTCCAGATAAGTGTTGAGGAGAGATAAATCCAAAATTGGTCTCCACGTGTTCCCCTTCTTTGGTACTAGGAACAGGCGAGAGTAAAATCCTAGGCCCCTTTCTGATACAGGGACTGGCTGAATGGCCCCCATCTGGAGTAACTGAGAAATTTGCTTGTGAGCCTCTTTTCTTTGTGGAGGAGATGTCTTTGAAAGGGGGCAATGTATGGAAATAAAACCTGTAACCGTGGTGAATGATATCCAACACCCATCTGTCTTGAGTAATTAAATCACAATTTTCTTTGAAAAGAGACAGTCTTCCTCCCAAAGGAGCTGCCAGACGAGAATCTACTGGCAGCTGAAAAGGCAGGTCATTGGGTCTGTTTGGACTGACCCCTGCCCTCACCAGAAGTCTGAGCAGGTGAACTCCCTGTTCTAGGCCTAAAAGAACCTTGAGCCCTGCCCCTACCACGCCTAGACCTACCCCTAGACTGGGAATCATAAGCAGGATATGTCCACCCCTTAGCAGGCCAATTTCTACTAAACTGGCTGCACCTGCAAAAATCTTTAACAGTTTGCATAGACTTAGCTTTGTCCTCCATTTTCTTTAAAACTGCTTCCACAGGCGAACCAAACAACACATCAGACTGTAAAGGAGCATCCAAAATCCTTGTCTTAACATGCTCAGCTAAATTCTGATCCCTCAACCAGGCATGCCTAAGAACAGAACTAGTGGCAGCCACCGAGGAGGCTTGTACAGCATCAAAACCACATTGCAAAGAATGCTTACCCACTTGTTCAGACACATGAACTAAATCCAGCAACTCTTTACACTCAATACCTTCCGCCAAAGCATCCACCTTAGATTTCAATTGTGAAAGGAGATAATTTTGATATTTTAGCATGTGAAACTGACAATTCAACGCCTCATGGCTAGAGTGGAAGAAGTATACACTTTCTTTCCCCACCTATCCAAAGCCCTTGCCTCTTTATCAGTGGGAACAGGATTTTTAACCACAGAGGCCTTAACACCTTTAGGCCCCTGAGAAACAGTTTCTGGTAGACTCTTAAACAAATACTTATGAGCTTTTTAACAGGAGCAGGAGGCAAAGAGTCAGGGTTCAGGGAAGCCTCTGCAAAACATCTTCCACCACATTCAACACAGGAGGAATAGCTAAGGGCCTATGTTGGGGTAAAATAAGAATTCCCTGCCTTTCCTGGAATCAGAGTAATCTTGGCCTTCCCATTTAAAGTGTTCTCTCATGGAATGCAGAGTCTCTGAAAATGAGAAATCCTCAGGAGGAGAAGCTGTAGGTGTGGAATCATCCACATCAGAATCAGAATAAGGTGGAAACTCCTGCAAGTCTTCCAGAAGACTCTGAAGCCTCTGAATACTGTTCCAAACACTCAAACTCAGGTTCCACCCTAGGCCTCTTATCAGGAGGCATAGAGCCTCTAATCATAGTAATTAAATCTTCTGCCATTTTAAGCATATGTTTCTTAGGCACAGAACCTGAAGTGCTAGGAGAAGCCCCACTGAAGCTGAACTTGGCCTACCTCTCAAAGAAGCTTTGGAAACAGTAGGAGAAGCTCTAACTACCTTGGGAAGAGAGGGAAGAACAGTTACCTGAGAAGCCCCTCAGCCTGGCCTACTTCCTGAGAAGGCACATCCTGTAACAATAAAGTCTCTGCCTGAGACTCCAAAGAAACTCCTGGCAAAACCTCCGGCTCCACTGAGTTTTCTAAAGAACTGGGACTGCCGGTTCATCAACCCTAGGCTTCGCTGTTTTGTCCTTGCGCTTTTGCGGAGCATCCGACGGCATTTTATAATTGCAACGCTTCCCAAACACTAACCTGGCACAGTCTAACCGTCTCTTAATAGTGCCCTAGCACAAGAGCTGCATCCAACAACGCCGTGCTCAGGCCCTAAACAAGGTATACACAAGGTATGGTAATCCCTATGAGGTATCTGTTTCCCACAAGAAATACAGTTATTCACTTTTTCTGACATCCGTTAAATACTGAGGCAAGAAAACCAAAATGTTCCCCTGCGATTCGGTCTGAAACTCCGACTTCAGAAAATTTCAGAACGCCAACCTGCACTCGCAAAACTGCTTCTGCATCGGACCATGCGGCAAAAAAGACTGAGGATATGGGCCGACTGGACAGCGGACTACCCAATGGTTAGGACTGCAGCAATGTGGAATGAAGAACATCTGAACCCATCAGTGATGAATGGAAAGAAGATTAACAACATGAGATCAAGTTTTCATAATGACAAATTTGGAAGTACAGGATGGGTCCAATAATATTCATCTCCACTGTCGGGTGGTGGGTAGTAGTTGTACTATTCTACGATAAAAAAATGAATGGTTAACTCTGGCAAAGATCAGATTAGATACAAAGATGTCATTAGTCAAAAAACATATGACATGCTCCCAAACTTCCTCCCTAGCTTATTAGCACAGATAATATATGACAGCCTCATTTGATCTTACCAGAAACTAACATTACTTTATTTCTGTTTATGATATTTTCTTTATTTTAATAAGTTAGTTTTATTGTTTCTTTTCTCAACATTATCATCAGGAGGTTATATCATAGAGCAACCAGTCTATCTGGGAAGCAACTGTTTATGGATATCCCGGACTCCGCCATCTCTACTGACTAAATATGACCCCCCCCCCCCCCAAATGTTAACCATCACTGCTTTTATGAAAAATAATTTCTTCTTCTGTTTTATCTGTATATCTTCCAAGAATGTTATGACTCTGCTCATATCCCCATAATTCTTCCTTTTCACACAGTATTAATTTCTTAATTTTTTTCAGATATCAGCTGCAGCTGATTTAGCATTACTTTTATTTCTTCCTTTACTTCATATTTCTGGAAATATGGCAAGCTCAAATGAGCTCAGTATAGGCAAAGGTGTGTGTGTGTGTGTGTGTGTGTGTGTGTGTGTGTGGTGATACCATACTTTTGGCCCAGACACGACTCTACCTGCCTTTCTAACTATTTACTTTTTTCTTTATGCTTTTTTGTCCACATGCCTGCTGACCATTAAACCTGCCCTTACAAAACTCAGCCTGTTGTTCCTGTACTAGGAACATTCCCAGAACAGTACGGGGCAAGCCATCCAGTGAAGCCAACCATCCAAGGGAGCCATGAAGGTTGTCTGCATCCCCACTCACACCCAGTAAGATATGACCAATGAGAACACTTTTATTTAAAGCACTAACCTCACCCCTAGTAGTGACATGAGCAGCTGCATCACCACAGGGACGATCAATACCTCACTTCTCCACATGCACAGACAAATAATCACCTTAGGAACCTACAATTCTCAGCCCTCCACAGACAGTCTCCTGCTTTCTATCCTTTTGGGCTTTTACCATTAGCACTGCAAAAGCAAAACAGCTAGTCAGGAAGCCACCACTTTCTTCTCACAGGATAGGAGAGTCATAGCCACTCATTTCCCTTCATCCCCTCCTTAGCTCTTCTGGCAACTGGGCTGCAAATCAAACTTGGGTCGACTGGGTCACACACTGGGTTTTATCCCTCTGTAACAGAGTTGGACCAGTGACCCATGAGTTTTGTTCTGGTTAACTGACTTGCTTGCACAGCGCAATGAGCAAACAAAAGTTATGGAAAGTAAAGACAGACCTCTTTTACAAGTTATTACCTTACCCACTACATAATACTGTGACAAGAAGGAACCCCAGCCCTGAGAGAGGAATTTGCAAGTCAATGCTTGGTAGCCAAGTGAAACTTATACCCAATTATGGTTCAGTATATGAAAGATGTTTACAAGTGTAGTGTGAGCTTATTATCCCCACAAGTTGAAATGTGGGATTGAATGCAGTATCAGTCAAGTGGCAGGGAAAAGCAGGACAAATTAAGACAGTCTACTATGGCAATGCAAAATGGCTCTTGGGACAAGAAACATCCCCATACTACCAGGGTAGTAGCCACAACTTGTGATGGAGGCTGAAAAGTACAAATAAGCCTTACTCAATCTTACCACTACACACAGCAATGAGTTTGCATCTGCGCCTCGTAAAAGGCCCCAAAGAGGTGTTAGGATACCCACAAGACTCTGGCTGATTGCTGTACAGTCGGAATTTCAGAAAGAAAAAAAATATGCTGTTTGTGCACAAATCAATGCTATATTCATAACCCTTTCTCCAAAGAGATAGCACCACTGCATTATTTTCAAAAAACAAAACGGCCACCAGTAAGGTAAAGAACTCATTCCCTTCAAGGTTTACTTATATTAAAGTTTGAATTCTTTCCCTTTCCTGCCAGAAGATACACCGCCGAAAACTACTGCCTTACACGTCTCCATTCCTCAACAACTGCTTTGCTAATGCCTAGAAGTAAATTGCAATGCTCAACAAAAGTTATGTACTCACCATAAAAATGCATCTGTGTTGTCTATTTCCTGCCTTCCTCAACTCACAGGTCTCAGATCCAAACTCTGCAGCTTTTTCCAGACTTAGGCGCTGTAGCTCAAGATCCTCCCCTTACTTATAATCCCATCCAAACCGTACATTACCTCAGATCGAGTTTGCCCTCAGACCTAAATTATTAGGGACTTACCATGTAATATTCCATATATAGCCAAAAACATAATGTAGATAGTGATACAAAAACATGCATATAGACAGTCAAATTTGGAGTTGAGGTAAGAGGAAAAAGATCTTCAGGGTAAAGCTCACAGGTCACATTAGAAGAGCATATAGACAAATTCCATGACATACAAGGGGGAATGGAGGGAGGGAGGTTGAGGAAGGAAGGAAGAAAACAGATAACACAGATGTATATTTATGTCGATTATGTAACGATTGTATCTGATGTTGCCTTTACATCCATTCCTCAACTCATGGGACAGAGTCCCCAGCTGTTTGAAACCCGGAGTGGTCATCGTGGAAGGATATTTCGGAGAACAGCAGAGCCAAATACCACTGTGTCTCTGGAGAAGATTCTTCAATTTGTAATGAGCTATACAATGTATGGGCACTGGACCAGGTGGCAGCAGCAGCAGCACAGATATCATCTACTGAAGTTCTAGAAAATAATGTGGAAAATGATCTTGCTGAATGTGCCTTTGGAGGCCCTGGCAGAGTCACTCCTATCTTGTTGTAGAAATAAGACATACAATCAGTGAGCCATCTGTCTAAAGTTACTTTTGACACTGGCTTTCCCAATTTTGCCTTTGAAAATTAAATGAAAAGCTGGTCAGATTTCCTAAGAGGCTGTATTCTGTGAAGATACAATCTGAGTTGTCTTTGTATGTCCAAAAAACTGAAGCATGTATTCCCCCTTGTTAGTGAAGCTGGGAAAGAAAACTAGTAAATTAGTAGTTTGGTTAAGTACTGCTTCTAAAGCAACCTTTGGCAAAAAGGAGGGACTGGTTCACAAGGAAACTCTGTCTTTATAAAAAATCAGGTATGGTGGTTGGGAAGAGAGGGGTCAGAGTTCAGATACTCATCTAGGTGAAGTAATGGCAAGTAAAGAAATGGTTTCCCAAAGTAAGAATTTTAAATTCACTTTGGCCGCTGGTTCAAAGGGGGCCTGAGTCAAGGCCTTTAAAAGCATGGTAAGATCCCAAGGAAGGTGGGATCTTTAACAGGAGCAATAAAGAGGAAGGTACCTTTAAGAAAGCCTTTGCATAATCTGAAATAGGCTAAGGTTGACTGATGTTTGCTGATATGGAGGTTTGAAATGACTGCTAGTTGCATCTTTATGGTGGAATAACTGGCTCCACTACGAAAAAAAAATCAAAGCAAGAAAATTCAAGAATGCTAAAATGGGTGCTGAGAATGGATTCAAATATGTCTCATGAGCCCAAACTGATAACCTTTTCCATTTGCTCACATACATCTTCCTGGTTGAAGACTTCTGGGAAGAAGTGAGACATTCTACAGAGATGAGGTGAAGCACCTCATTAACTGGTGCGATATTAATAACCTGGCCCTAAAGATGAATAAAACCAAGGAGTTAGTAATGGACTTCAGAAAGAATCAGGACTCACATCACCCACTCATAATTAAAGGGGAAACAGTGGAGAGATTAAGTAGCACCGAATTTCTGGGTATGTATATTTCTGAGGACTTAGAATGGTAAACAAATACTAATCACATTGTGAAGAAAGGCACATCAACACCTGCACTTCCAGCAGACGCTGAGGAAAGCTAGTCTCCATTTCCCTGTCCTCAAAACCTTCTATAAGGATACCACTGAAAACATCTTGATTAGTAATGTCACAGTCTGTTTCGGGAACTGCAAAGCCTCAGACCAACAGGCCCTACAGAATGTGGTGAAGGTAGCAGACAAGATCATTAGATCCCCACTTCCATCTCTGCAGGCCCTACACAAAGCACGATGTATTGGCAGCACCAGAAAAATAATCAGAGACCACACACACCCTGCACATGGACTACTCTCCTGCTTATCTTCAGGAAGGCAATACAGTAGTATGCATTGTAAGTCCTCCAGGTTTAGTAGGAGCTTCTTCCCACATGCAATCAGACTGTTGAACTCTACAAAATATCAATAACTGGTGATCAGAACACTCAGTAGTACAGGTATCTTCTTGTGCAAAACCTATATCAAGCTGCTTTAAAAGTACAATTAGTAGTAATTGAACATTCCGTACAATATACTTGCGCTGTTCAGTATATTCTTTATACTCTGTGCAATAACTTCTTTTCCACATGTGCAATATTTGATGAAGGCTGCTACCAGTGTTACAGAGGTATATCAGATCTTGTCAGTCTTGTTTAGTTTATGTATATGTTACTGTACTGTTCTACGTCCTTGTTATTCTCTGATCTATGCACTTGTAACCAAAGCAATGTCATTTTGTTTAATTTGCACTGTTTACTTTGACTTTGAAGAACCTGGGAAGAGAACCTGAACTGCCCAGCCATCGACTGAAATGAAGAAACCATGTGGTGTGCTTGAGCGCTCGAATGTCCAGGTGAGTCAGATCATCTAGGACCAGGTTCAGAACCCAAGGCAGGTGTATTAAGTTAGGCCACAGGAAGAAGAACCACACTTGTTGAGGCCAAAATGGGGAAATTAGGATGACTCTGCTCTTCCATTGGGATGTTTTCTGAAGGAACTTTGGGAGAAGTGGAGTAGGTGGATGTGCATGAAGGAGACCGGGGAGGGCAACAGTGGAGAAGAGTGCCTGTCAGTGACACCCCCTCTGGAGGGATCAGGGCAAAGTTCTTGCTGCATTCAAAGTTGTTAGGAGAGGTAACCTGATCACAGCACAGTTGGTCTTAATGATGAAATATTTGCTTTATTACTGATGAATTGAGAGAACACTCACAGGCAGTTGGATAGACCTGCACAGTTTGCTCTGCTAAGATGTTGAACTTCCTCAGAATGCGTGTTGTGACTAGAAAGCTGTTAGAAGAGATCGCCCACTGCCACAGGCTCAGTACTTCTTGACATAAGGGGCAAGAATGGGTTCCCCCCTGTCCTCCATGTTTGGTGATGTACCAAACCACTGACATGCTGTCAGTTCTAGAAGGACAGCTCTCATCTCTAGAACACTGATGTGCAGACTGGCTTCGGAGTGGAACCAGATGCATTAAACCATGTTTCCCAAATAGTGCCCCCACCCCCAGAGGGGAAGTGTCTGTGGTCACCATGGTCTTTGGTAAGGGACGTCCCTGAGACACCTCCAGAGTTGGATCCACTGCATTACATGTTTCTTGCAAATACTGGTGATTCATATGAGGAAATACATTCATAGATTTTTGCCTCCTTATTGACCACTGCACTACCAACATCCACTGAAGTACTCTCACAAAACCTCACTAGTGGGACAAGAGTAATTGAGGTAGCCATGGATCCTAGGAGCTGTAAAATCAGTCTGGCGGGGGTTGTCTGAATAGATAAAAATTTCAAGGCTTAACTTTGCAGAGTGGAGAGTCTCTGTTGTGGAAGTCTTTCTGTCTAGAAGACAGTGTCTAAACTTGCACCTATGAACTCCAGGGCTTGTGTGGGGCAAAAATATGACCTGTTGTAATTGACTGTGATGCCCAGAATGGAGCAGAGATGGAGCAAGTGATCTCTGGTGTGAATCAGAAGTAGCTTGGTGGGGGGCAATGAGGAGTCAGTCATTGAGGTAGGGAAACATCCAGTATCCTGGCAGCCTCAAGAGAGCCACAACCACTGTCTTGCAGTTGGTGGACACCTGGGGGGCTGTGGTAAGACCAAAGGGCTGAGCCCTGAACTGAAAATTACTGGCTCCCACCCAGAATGAAGAAGAAAGCTTTGACATCATATGTCCATTCTGATGTGGCAGTATGCATCTTGGAGGTCTACCAAGCACATCCAATCATCCTTCTGCAACACTACAAGAATGGAGAGAAATGTGACCATTGGAAACTTCGAATGTTTGACAAACAGGTTCAAGTGGCTTAGGTCCAAGACTGTCCTGAGGAGAATCTTGAATAAGTTCCAAGTCCTTGCGGGTCTGGTGGAACCTTTTGATGACTCTTTTTATTAGCAGCGTTTGAATTTCTAATGTTGTGTCTTTTCGCTGATGGGGTGGCACATTGGATAACTTCTGTAATATGTTTGGCAGAAGATGAGAAAACATAATATAGTAGCCTCTGGTAATAACTGTCTGGACCCCTTTGGCAATGGATATCCAGGCCTCCGGGTACAGAGACAAGCACCCCCCCCAACTGCCTCCATAGTGCAGCAGCTGGGCAATCCCTCAGGACTGCTGGTAAGCTTTCTCGGTGAAAGGAGCTCAGACGCCTTGATTCTGCACGGCTCCTTTGTCTTGCAGGCACCATCTATTACTAGAGTTTCCCCCTCTGCCTCATGGAGATCTAACACCATAGGAGTCCTGGGAAAAACTCTGGATTTTCGAAACCACATCTTTCTTCACAGTTTTTGTTTCCTGAAGAAGGTCCTCTGGGGACAGAAAATCATATTCCTATGTCAGACAGAGTTTTCCCATCCTGTTCACTCCTGGAGAGAGTTTCTTTTATCTTGGGGCCAAAAGGAGTTGAGCCATCAAAGTAAGTATTGATGAAAAATGACTTAAAAGGCTCCACAAAGTCACATAAGAGCATCCAGGCATACCACCAAACAACAATGCTTGAACCTGCAGCTCCAGAAGCATGCTCTATTGTGTGAGAAATCATGAGCATGGAGACTTTCGGAGACAGACTGGAGGGTGGCCAGCTGAAAAGACATAGTTTTCTTGTCATCTGCAGACATGGACCAGCAAGGGACTTGGAAAGTTCCCTCTGAAATCTAGTAAGGTGTGCAGAACAGTTAAGTGATCATAAAGCAAAAGTCGCTAAAGCATAGGCTCACTTCCTGTATCTGTCCAAAGCCCTGGACTCCCTGTTAGGGGGATGGACAACTGGACTCTCTTTGGCAAGTTCTTTGCTAGTGGCTGCTGCCAACACCACATCATGAACCAGATTATCGCTTGCTCCAATGGGCAAGTTTTTTTGATGTTACTAAATATTTATCTGGTTTCTTGGAGTCGGGCTCTGCCACATCCAGATCCTTCCATGCCCTATGAGAGGTGAGATCGACTATTTCATCCATGGGGGAACCACCAAAGAAGAAGCTGAGCCAAATCAAATGCCTCAAGAAGCACAGATTCCTCCTGGGAAGGAGCTTTGTAAGGCCACTTTTCTGTCTCAGAAGCTAGAGAATCTCTCTGAATGAGATGTCCTTAGCAAGTGATCTGGGGTCCTCTCCCCTTCCACAAAGTCCATGTCTTCTGTTAGCAATTCCTGTTAGGAGTCAATATGTTTCCTTTCACACTTGTGCTTCTCAAGAGCTTCTATGGGGGAATGGACAAGGACTGTCAAGGGTAGTTTGGGCCAGCTGTCTCGATGGGACAGACTGAGTGGGCTCAGGACCCAGGGCAGACAGATGTGAAGTGGGAAGAGAACTCGAAGGGGCAGGGATGTCTTGGCTCCTAACGCTCTCTTTACTCCCTTGAAGACAGAAGCCAAGGGAGATCCCAAAACCACTCCAGCTGGAGCTGAAGCCACTTAGCCATGGCAGTCCAGGGAATCTCTCTGATCCTGCCTTAAAGCAGAGGTATGACCTAAGCTATCTAATGCCAGAGCTCTGAGAAGAAGGGATGGCTATAAGAGTGTCTGTGTTGAGTCACTTCTCACAGATCCGGTGTGAATCCAGTGCAGTTTTACCACCTCTTGCAAAAGGAATTCAGAGCGCAACAGAGTGCTACCTTTCAAAAAATAAAGATGCAACACTATAAGAGGATATAAAATGAAAATACAATGCATCATTTAGAATGTACTGCTCTAACCACCTTGCATATCTAGAAATACTAGAAGGTTTTCTACCTAAAAAAAAATCAAGTACTGATAAAAGTAAAAGCACTCCCTCCAAAGACCTATCTATCTATCTATCTATCTATCTATCTATCTATCTATCTATCTATCTATCTATCTATCTATCTATCCATCAAAAAGTTCCTCTTGCATGACATGCCCCTCATTGAGTGGGGTGGCAAATCCGCCTACTGAACTCTCTGGGTTGCATGGCTAGGCTCTTTGTGGCTGCTCAGGCTATTTGCCAAGTAAGAAGCCAATAACATATAAACTTACAACGTAGACAATTCAGAAGGGACACAAGGAAGTATTATTTCATGAACAGAGTGGTAAGCGAGAGGAACAACACTACTGAAAACGTAACTAAGATCAAAAGCAGTGACAGAATTCAAAAATACTACGACAGAAACAGAGTAACTCTTAAAGAGGTATGCAAAAATAAGCTGTTGTAAGTAGGATCTGCAGATTATCCCATTGGGTAGGGCAGACTGCTTGACACTTTAGTCCTTAACTGGGAACAAAACCCATGTTACTGTTTCATATACACGAAGACCATTTTCAAAATTTACATTACTTAAAGGAAAGTTCTTATTTATTATGTGGTTTCTACTATCACTGCATTACTACTTCAGTGAACAATATTGGCATCAACCCCATTTCTTCCCATTTTGAACAAGAGTGCAGAATATCACATTAACAGTGACCATCACCTAGAGCCAATGTTCACACCACCAGTCATTGTTTTGCACTGCATCAGACAACACACACACACACACACACACACACACACACACACACACACACACACACACACCCCTATGGCCACTTTAGAGTATCCAATCCATTTACTGAATGGATCACTGAGAGAAACCCCACATAAATTCAGTGAGTACATGCAAATTCAGCACAGAAGGCACCCCAGCCGAGAATCATAGATTCATAAGTTCATAGGTAGGTACTACGCTATCTGCCCGAGGGCATTATAAGCCTAGCCAGAGTGTGTTGGCTTTCGCCACCCCATTGATTAAGTAACTGATCCTCTGTCAAGCAGAGCCAATGAAGTGATCCCAGGGTGTATTTTCTGTTACCCATCCACTAATCGAGGTTTCTCTTGAAGAGTGTTAGTGAGGGGCTCTGCCTAATGTAGTTTGGAATTTTGTTCCAAAGCATGGGGAGTCTCTGTGACAGGAATCTATCCCTCCAGCATGTTCTATTTATTGTTGTGGCGAGGTTTAGCTCACTAGAGCACGTGGCGCACAGTGACTTGGATTTCTTTAGGTGGAGCATGTCCATCAATTCTGAGTTGGACATGGCTTTGTAAGTCAGGCAGAGATCACCTCTGAGTAAGCGATATGCCACTGAGTACAACCAGAGTTTTTTCAGTCTGGCTGCATAGGACATATGTTTGAGGCCAGTAATTCTCTTGGTGAGGTACTTTTGTGGTCTCTCCAGCTGTTGGAAGTGTCTTGTGAGGTATATCCCAAATGGGGCATTGTACTCTATGATGGGTCTGATGAGTGACGAATAGAGGGGCACTATAACCTTTTTATTTCTAGATGCGAGCCCTTTAGTAATTAGATGGGCCACATAGAAAGATTTCCTAACTACTTTGGCAATATGATTGTCAAAGGAGAGATTACTATCTACCTGGGTCCCCAGATCTCTTACTACCTCTTCTGTATTAAGGGGGCTGCCACCTATGTGGTAATTCGTGGGTGTTTTGTTTTTCCCAAATGGGATGACTATGCATTTTTTGGCATTTAGCTTGAGGCCATGACTTTGACACCAATTGTCTGTCTCAGTAAGGCACTTTTGGAGGATGTCCGTGTCAGCCGGAGAGTCAATTATGGCTCCCAGTTTGCAGTCATCGGCAAACTTGGTTAGCCATAGTCCTCCTGTGTTTGCCTGTACTTCTGAGAAGTATATGCCGAAGAGTAGGGGTCCCAGGACCGAGCCTTGCAGGACATCACTTGTGACTGGTTTAGAGTTGGACCTGCAGCCCGCTATTCTTACCATGTGAGTTTTGTCTGTAAGCCAGTTGGCAACCCATCTCGTGACGTAGGGGTTTATGTTCAGGCTGGTGCGTTTTTCTGTAATACCCGAGTGGGGAATGGTGTTGAAAGCCTTGGCAAGGTCAAGGTAGGCTGTGTGAACAACTTTTCCCTCATCTATGGCCTTGGTGACTGTCTCGAAAAAGTCAACCAGGTTTAGTAGGCATGATCTGCCCTTAACAAAGCCAAACTGGGTCGGGTCAAGTGTTTGGAGGTTCCCAATGTCTTTGTTAATGAGTTCCATGATGATGCGCTCCACAGACTTGCAGACCAGGCTAGTCAGGCTTATGGGGCGATAGTTACCAGTGTCAGTTGTGGCCCCTCCTTTGTGGAGTGGAATAACCGTTGCTGTGTGCCATTCTTTGGGCATGTAGCGTGTTTAGGTGGGGGGTTAGTTCATGCAAGACGCAGCCTGGGACAACATCTGGCCCCGCTGACTCTGTGTTTTTGGCTTTTGAAAGGGCTATTTTCACCTGTGCGTCTGTGATTTCCGGGACACTACACTTTTCCTGTATTGTTGTGGGCCTTTTTGGGGGTGAAGTTTGCATTGAATCTATCTGCCAGGATGTTGGCAATATCAGTAGGTTCAGTATATTTTGTGCTATTTTGCACTAGTTCAGTGCATATCTATGAGTTGCCACTTAGATTCTTAACATAGCTAAAGAAGGCTTTGTGGTTATCTTTTGAATCCTTGGCTATTTTTCTTTCGACATTAGCCTTGGATGATTTTATGCGGGACTTTAGTTTCTTACTGACACTGATCAGGGATGTCTTTCCTTCTTGGGATTTGCCTTTTTTCTGAACTAGTTTCGTCCTTCTATTGTATAGCCTGTTTATGGCAAGGGTCCATCAGGCTGGTTTCCTTCTCTTAGAGGAGTGAGTCTTGGTTTTGCTAGGGATGGCATGATCCATGCATCCTTCTAGGTGCTCATAGAGTGCATTTGTAAAGGTTTCTGCATCTTGGGCAGCATTATCCTTTAGTGTGGGGGCTGTGAAACTTACCGCCTCTGTCTTAAGTAAGGTGAAGTTTGCTTTAGAAAAGGTTTTTTGCTGTGGTTTCCTTAGTTGGGGGTGGTGTTGGGGTGTGGACATCCAGAGTGATTAGTTTACGGTCTGATCTAACCAGTGACGGGTTAACCTCCGGTGTGGAACACCTGTCGCCCATGTTTGGGATGACCAGGTCTAATATGTTTTCACCTCTGGTAGGGGAGTTTACCAGCTGATCCAGGGTGTTTGAGTTGATGAATTCCAGGAAGCTCTGGGCCTGGGAGTTTGTACTCGAGTAGTTTTCTTAGTTAATGGTAGGGTAATTGAAATTGCCCAATATCAGGGTGTTCGGGAGAACCTTCATGTTTTCCAGTGTCTCGAGAAAGGTGAAGTGGTGGTCCTGGGTCATGGAGGGTGATCTGTAGCAGGCCACAATTTGCATTGCAGATTTGCCCGATGTTAGTTGCACATGGATGATCTCAGAGGTCTCATGCTGTGCCACGAACCTGGAGGTGTAGGTATCTTGAATAATATGGATACATCCCCTTCTTTTGTGTTTCGGTCCGTGTTCTGTGGCCGAAACATGTGGTACGAGTTTAGTGTTGGGGTGATCTCTGGAGCCTTGAACCAGGTTTCAGTTACTGCACAGATGTCGACGTTCTCCATACTGAGGAGTGCATTTTGAGATTTAAACTCCTGGCGTTGAGTAGCATAACCCTTAGTTTTTTTTTAATTGTGCTGTTTACGGAGGTGGGTTTGACTTTTGAGCCTTGCCTAAAAAAGGCACTATGGGGGCAGCAAGAACCTTAGCCCGTATTCAAAAGCCTAGGGGTGACAGGTGCAAGCCGTCTCTTGAAAAGTAACGCGGCTTGTCGAGCATGTCGTCCCAGGCTGACAGACACTGGATCCCCTTTGAATGACACCAGAAGTCTAGCCAATTGTTGAAATTGATAATTTTTCCTTTATACTGAGGTATCACTCTTGGTGAGGGCAGGATGCTACTCAGGGGCAGGGTCATACCAGCCTGGGCTACATGATCAGAGAGCTTTTCCATGTCTCTTTTCATGTAGTCCAGGGAGGTACGTCTCAGGTCATTCACACCAACATGAACAATGACAGAGTCATATTTGTACTTGTTCTGGAGTGACCTGAGTGCTTGTGTTATGTGGCGGATTCTGGCTCCCAACAGGCAGCTAACAGTAACCTTCTGCTTGTCCAGCCTAGTGAGTGGGATGTCAGTGTGCCTGACTATAGAGTCACCTATTACTAGTGTGTTAGGTATGTTATTTCACCTTAAGGGTTGTGACTGTGTGGCACACTGATTTTGTGTTTTATGTGTTGGCTGGTTTGTGACGGGAGGTGCAGGTTGTTTGGATGTCTGCTTTGGAGGTCTCTGATGCTTTTGCAGGTTTTTATTTAAAGCCTCCGAGTATGATTTTGTGTATTTATGTGTATTTTTTGCCAGTGCTGGTTTAGTAGGTCTATGTGTGGCTGGAGGTGTGGTGCAAGTGTTAACCTTCTCCTCTTGACTGTCTGTTCTAGTCTTGGGTGGAGACAGCTTAGCCTCCAGTTTGGCTGTATAATTGCATCTCTCGCATATGTCAGTGTTTTTGTGGCAGGAGGAGAAGGTTGTCTGTGTACATGACACAGTTGAAACATTGCTTCAGGATACCCAGATTCACCAGCTGGACTGGAGAGTGCACCTGAAATTGCCCTTTGGTCATGCCTGAATAGTAGGGTGACCTGCTTAATCACTTGGTTGGTGAGGGGTGAATAAAGAGCCTTGCCCTGCTGGGCAATCAAGTGTCAGGGTTTATTAGTGCTTGCTATTAGGTCTGAGCAAATGCTGGTTTGTAGGATGCTTTTTGAGTGCTTAGGTTGAGAGTTAGACTAGTTTCGAGGGAAAAACTGAAGAGGAGACTTAGTGGAGCCGGGAATAATTTACCCCTAGCTAACTGGCACTGCCCGGTGCACAAGGTTTTTACAGCAGGGAAATGAAAGAGACAGAAATTAGCCCAAAATGGCCAATAAACTACTAACTTCTGGGCTGGAACCACTTCTCCAGGGACAGATAGGCTACTCAAAGCTCCCCTCTCTCACAGGTGAACAGAGAAACTTCCTTCTATCCAAGTAAGGTATGGGCAAATTCAGAAACTTGTAACACAGCCTTGAATTCAGCACTAGCCTGAAAACTGGACTACACTAGCTTAGAAAGGCAGGAAGCAAGGAATTTTCTTTTTTGTATTTTTGAAAAGATAAGGCAAAAAACAGTAAAAAAAATACACTGAAAACAGCTTTAAACTACTACAAACGATCAGAAAAGGCTATCGCACTTTAGTGTGTAGCCTACAACAGTCAAACAAATTATTTAAACAAAAAATGACTTTTTAAAAGTGCCGGCAGTCAAATAAGTACAACATGTGAAAAAAAACAAGCTTTTGAATCACAATAAATGCTGGAAAATCAGCATTTAGGCAGAAAACAGTTAAGTACAGCAAGAAAGTACAGAAAACTGATACTTAATCACTCCAAAGTCTCTCTTCTAAGCTAGAAGGCTTGTATCAGTTTAAAGCTTTCTAGTGCTTCCCAGTAGGTTAGTTACAGGAAAGATGAGAAACAAATGCAGATGTGGTCTTTTAAACCAGAAAGTTGAAAGAGATGGACAAACTGTCCAAATGGTCAATAAACTATAATTTCTGGGCCAAGAACCACTCCTCTTGTGGTAGACAGGCTACCTAGTGCTTACCACTCCCACTGATAAGCTAGACGGCTTCCCACCAACACATGGGTGGCCTAATGGTTAAGGTGTTTGCCTTACAAACACAAGGTGCAGGGTTTGAGTCTCACAAGGGATAATTGGCTAAGCTTAAAATGGCTCGCAAGGGCAGTTAGCTTAGTACTAACCTATGAACCTATGAACATAGAAAGGCTTGGGGGGCTCAGAAGCTTGCCAACAGTCCTGGACACAGCAAGTCTGTATCTGGACTAGACTAGTTACAGGAAAGACAGGAAACAAGCTTAGAATTTTTTTTCAGCTAAAACAGCAGTAAAGACAATTCAAACTGGAGTGGAGACTAGCGCACTTGAGTGTGTAGCAATATTACGGCAAACACAGTTTAAATAAATGCAATTAAATTAACACATGACTAAAAAACAAGTGCAGAAGGCAGTAAACTAGAAGGCTACTAACAAGCAGTAATAAGTGCACAGTAAGAGCGACTGAACAGATAACAGCACGCAGAACAACTGAATAAAATTTGTATATATTTTATTTATTTATTTTTTTATGTTTTTGAGGGCGGGAACACAGCAGGATTAAGAGGCTACAGGGGTTGTCCTTCCCAAATGCTCTCTTTGTACACAGTAGGAGTGCCTGAAATCAGAATATGATCTCACTGCACTCAGTTGAGTGAGCAAATGAGATGGACCCAGAAGGAGTATCCAAAAACAAATTTACAAGAGGGGCGGGCAATTTCAAACCCACCAACATTAACACCAAAACAAGAACAGGGGGAGGCACCTTGCTGTGAGATGACAACGCCTCCTGCTGTGCGACACCGCCACCCTCAATTACACCTCAGTTACTACACTGCATATATTATGTTGCCGACAAAGGACTTACTTAGCAAGATGTAGTAAAGTCATATGATGACTAGGTGATGGGAAACAAATTAGCCACATAAAGAGTCACAACGTTATTTTGTATGTCCAGTATAAAAGCACACAGAAACATTCTAATGAACATACAGAATAAAGTGTCTTATACACCACCACAATTACCAGCACACTAACAGCTGTTTGTACACATGATAGCATGCACAAAACTTGAACTGTTTCTGCTTATTCATTTATGGTTCTCCAAGCTCTCTAACTGCACTTTACCATAGACATTAGTGTTCTTTATAAATGTCTCAAATACATAAGCCACTCTCTTATGTAAGCAATGTTAACATAATTTAATCAAATAAAACTCACTAGCAGTGACTCTACGGCAAAGGTGAACCTTTGGTCTAATTAGGTATCTTGCTGAGAGTTTCACAGTACACAGGTGGAGGTTAAATTATCTTTATTTGACAACAGAAAGCAAATGGCCTACTCAGTGTGCTTTTTATGTGCATTTACCATTCGATCTCCCTGTTATCTCCTACTTTTTCCATCATTCTCAGACCCTAATGAATACTTCTATGGATTGCTTCTCCAATGCCCACTCCATGGGTTCACAATCTCCTCTGTAACCTACATCACATTCCCTTCAGGTCACTAGTGAGAAGCTCCACTTTCTCTACTCTCCAATTATACTTTTTTCCATTCATTCTACATATTTTTTGCGGCTTTCCTCTGGACTTCCTCCACCAATCAAATGTCCCCTTTCTTGTATAGCCTCTAGAAATGTACAAAACACTGAAAGTGTGACCTGACTAGGACCCAGTACAGTACAGCAGAGAGGCGGCATTATTTCTTTGCTTCCAGAGTTGTCTCATTGAGGATATACAGACCAACATTTTTTTTTCTGCAGATATGTCCCTCTCATTCGAACTGCTAACAGTCTAATCAAGGCATAACACACTCAGATCCTCTTCATGCTCTATCACCTTTATTTCCATTCCTCTTAAGCAGGTAACTTACCCAATGCTTCTGTTTCCAAAGTTTTCTACTCTGCATTTGTCAACATGAACTTCACATGACACTTTCTGCTCATTTAGTCAGCATAGTGCAGATCACGGAACCTGCCCATGTCTACAGCATAAGTAAAACAAATAAATTACAATGCTTGTTCACTGTTGCGACACAAGGAATTATACTCTATTTGCTCAACTCTCTTGACACATATGAGTAAGCTGTAAACTCTGTGACATTTTAAACAGCCATGCATTCTGTGCAGCATCGAACACTTTTCATTTTGCACAATTTATCCACAACATTTCTATACTGCTATACAGTTTTGCCTTAACAGCAGCATCCCTTACACAACTGCATACAACTTATTATTCATAAAGTAAAACTTTCTGGGACTATCTAAAAATAGGTCTGCATTACATACTTAACAAAAATGTAATTAACGGTGATCAGAAATGCTCCTTAGTTAGATCTAACTTATCCTGGACCAACTTTTGAAGTTTCCCAAAAAGCAAATTCAGTGTTAGAAGCAGGAAATGTCCTTTTATAATTTCAACGATATACGCTTAAAAATAACAATGTTCTTTTTTGTACTGGGGGTATGGTGAAAGAAAACGCATAGAGTTTACAATATATTGTATTTTTGTAACTGTGGAACAGCATGTACTTTACTAAGTGTTCAATATCATATGACCGTTGTTTAATATTCATTATATGATTTACTGATCTGACTATTTATTCTGTATGTCGATTCTACTATTTGTTACCACACTTCATGTGATAATATTATGTACTTTAATAACTGAACTATGCATGCTGGAGCTTTTCTCCCCGGACCTCCACTGAAAATGGGATTCATGCCCGGTCGGACGTTCCCAGCAAACAAATGCCAAATAAATAAAAATGTTGTTACCTGGTTTCTACTACATGGACACAGGGTGTCAAAAACTATAGCAGTAAGGTGACAACCTGACCAGCAAGGGAACAGAAAGAATTACAGGATGAAGTTCTGAGTATGATGCAAGAAAGTTGGGTTTCATTACTACAGCCAGTACTGGAGGGCCAGGTCCTTCACTTTATACGATGAAAAAGAAGAGGTTCTCAATGGAGAAGTGTATCCCGAGGAAGACTAGGAGAGGAAAACAAAGATGTGCACATCTGTAACTGCTTAAGTGGCGATGGCACATTCAAAGGCCAAAATCAGTGGACAAGCATATCACACTGCAAAACAGGCTTGGCATTGCGTGTATTACTACTCTGCAGAAAGGATCAGAAAGGATACATACAGAAAAAAAAATTCAAAGCCAGTCAGAGATGATGGTCAGCAGACATTTGAATCCTGCTCACTACCACCTGGATGTAGGATTACTTTACTGACACACATTCCAGCCTGTGAAGAGGGGTCTTCTTCATCAACACTGGTTATACAGTAAACTACTAATAACAAAACCAAACCAACTCAGCAATCAAAAACAAATAATGAGCCACACAAAACTGGAGCTGGACCACTTTGTGTATTTAAATATATATACCAGATGAATTTTAAATACAAAGTGATCTAGCTCCAGTTTTGTGCGGCTTATTTGTTTTTGTCATACAGTAAACTCGCAGTTAACCAGAACTCAAGCAACCGGCAAAAATAAATAAATAAAAGAAATACAGTACAGTTTTTATGTGTTGCACTTTCTGTTTCTCCCCGCAGAAACATACCTTACGTTTTTAGAGTTTTAAAAACAAAGATAGGAATAATTTCCCTCTCTCCCTAACCTGAGAACAAGTCCAACCAAACAAATAGTATAGGGTACAGTATTAGTTAGTTCTATTTTTAATAGCAACTCTAAAGCAACCAGAAACTACAGTTATCCAGCATCTACCAGTCCCATGGGTGACAGTTAACTGAGAGTTTACTGTATGTGGTAGTAAATCCTACTGAGATACACTTGCACAGTATGTGAAAAGATGACTTTCAGGCAGCTTTAATAACAAAGACTGCATGCATTACCAATCATGTCTTCTTCTCCCTATATTATAACTCATTTTTGCTTGTAAGTAATTGTTTTACTTATTTTGTCTTCTGAGACATATATTGTAGCTCACTTTTGGCATGTTCTATTGTTTTGCAAATTTTAGTTATTTTATATATTTTAAGGGTAATACTTAGCAGTCTATCTCTACTGCCAATCATTAGTGGACCGGAGTTCCGCTGAGCCGAAAGACACAAACAAACAAACTTAGCAGTCTATCAGTGTTTTACTCATTTTTATGTATTCATTCAACCACATAATAAATACTATTTGAACTTGCTCATTTGAAAAATGTGAATTACTATGGTTTGTAAATATTCTGTAAATATCTTTTATATACATCTGTCTTCTGTTTGTGCCAACATAACTCTGATCACAGCTGAAAAGGGTCCCTGGATTAGTCCACTTACCCAGCAAACAAACAAATGGGTCACTGGAGTGCTGGAAGAGCTGGTTGGTCATGCTGGTAAACACCTAAAAACAAAACTCTGAGCTGGCAAGGAAGGCTGTAAAGAAGTCATTGTCACCTTACCCAACCTTGGGAAGGTGGCTCTAGCTTGCCACTTGGGTGACACCTAGTGAGAGCACTAAGTGCTACATCAGTGGAGTACCTGATGCTGAAATGCCCAAGCACAAACTTGGGGATGCAACTTGTTAAGGCACACTGCATACAGCAGCAACATGCAGCACAGCATAGAGAGAAACTGGTGAGGAGTGGGGTGCTCTGCTGGGAAAAAGCCAGACACTCTGTAGGACTCACAAGCTGGCCCCCCTCACTACCACCTGATTTTTACCCTTGGAGAACAGATGGGTCAACAGGGTTTCCCAGGCATGAAAAATGGGATGTATGGCTCTCACCTAGATCAGCTATGTCTGACTTACATCTCACTGAAGAAATGGGTAATGGGTGCAGGTAGAGGAGCGATCAATGAGGTCCTGCTGAAAAAGAAATTATGAAACTCTGTAATAGGACAGGAAGTTAAATGTTAGCTGTTTATTTATTATATTATTTATTTTATTTTAATTTGTTTACTGGGAAAGTCTGACTTGGAACAAAGCCAATTTTCAGCAAAGGCCCATGGGGAAATGCTCCAGATGTATGTCTTTGTAATGTGGGAGGAAACCCACACTAATGTAGGGAGGACATGCAGACTCCGTACAGAAGGCACTCTAGATGAGAATTGAACCGGAGAACCACTTCCTGTTGAGACGACAATGCTACCACTGCAACACTGCGCTGTTAACACAGCAGTAGTCAGCTGTTTGCTAACTACTGCTATTGTTCACACTTGATTATCAGGTAAATGCAACTTCCCAAGTTAGGGATGGCCTAATGTCCTCTAACTGACTAAACTACAGTGCAAAGGAGAAACTGTGGTACTAGGTTACATTGTCATATCAGTACAGGGAAGGCTTTTCCATGAGAACCACTAGTAAAACATTAATTGACATTAGTTGAGGCAATGCATTTTATTCCAAATGACTTATTTTATATTAATTTGTTCGTCAAGTACAAGATAAATCAATTTCATACACTATAACCATTAACAATTTAATATTTTGAAACTTCCCAGAATTGCAAGACTGAATAACTGAACATCCATCCATTCACAACCCCTTTTTCCCATTTGCACAAAGGGTCAGTGTCTCATGTCACCTGTGACAATCATCTTGCACCAAGATTCACACCACTGGGTGGCACCTCTCATCTGTCCAGATTTTTGCCTCATATTTTTGGCCTGTTCCTCATAAAATTTGTGTTTTTCTGGGTTTTTATGGCAAATCAGTGAGGACTGAATTCACTAAACAATGACAGGCATTTGAGTTTTAGACTTCATGTCCTTCCGAAAATGCATGGTAACACGAGATATTTTACTTTAGCAACTTTCCAAGTTTATAACAGCAATATTTAAAACACGTCTCTATTTTTGGGGCTTTGTCCCCCCATTATCTTTGGCTATGTTCAGATTTTTTGTGCTAATAGGTTGAGAGCTATGCTGGGTGGGTAGCCATGCCACAGTAATTCTTCCACACTCCTCACTCACACCTATGGCCAACTGTATCCAATCCACCTACATCTAATCTTTGCAATGTGGGAGGAAACTGAAACACCAAGAGGAAACCCACACAAACACAGGGAGGATGTGCGGACTTCATACAGAAAGCCCCCAGCTGAGAATCAAACTGGGGAACCTCTTGCTGTGTGGTGACAATGCTATCAGCTGTGCCACTGTACCGCCATGACATGACTGAACATACAGTCTTATACTAAGTTCAAAACTGCCATTTCATGGAATATTCCCTTTTTGTGACACATGGCTACTTGGACACTGTGGGGTGTGGGAATTGCCCCCTAAACTGGGGATGAATGGGGGACCTGCCTTCTACAAAAAATAGCTTTAAAGGAGAACAGTGACATTCCACATTCTCCTGTATTTATATATATATATATATATATATATATATATATATATATATATATGTGTGTGTGTGTGTATATATATATATATATACACATACATACACACACACACACACACGCACACACACATATATATATATATACATACACATATATATATATATATATATATATATATATATACACACACACACATATATATATATATATATATATATACACACATACACACACACACACACATATATATATATATATATATATATATACACACACACACACACACACATTTTATATATATATATATATATATATATATATAT